>NC_142009.1:82044432-82291932 GCF_049901735.1 Notechis scutatus
TTACTTAGACATCAAGCATTTGCTGTTTGCCTGCAATATAATATTTATATGTTTCATATAAAGGAATCCTCTTTTCTTCCAATAAATTCAAAGCAAAGCATGTAATTTGTTTCTCATATGATTTCCATAGTAGCTCGTGGGAATGGCAAATGTCCAAAGATTATCTAATAAAGTCTGTGGCTGTGGAGAGATATGAGTTCAAATCATCAATATTGCATGTCCCTTGCATATTAAGCATGAATAATAAAATTTAGCATGCCTATCTTGAATTCTTTAATGAACATTAATACATTTCTTGATTATTCAAAATACTTATATCCAATCATTCCAAAATGTTTACACAGCTTGTAAACATTGGAGCAGTTTACAAAAATCCAAAGAAACAATTCAAAACTCAAAACAGAATTAGCAAATAAAATTGCATGGTGCCACTGTAAAAATCACCATCTGCCTGAAGACAAAAATCTACCTCAAACAGTCGAGCAATGATAGAAACTAACAAGTAAACGGTCAATTTCTTGGATCAAAGGAGTCTACCGTGTCAGCATGCCCACTAAATCTTGTAATCTCATTCATGCCTTTACTACATTTTGGATATACATCTCTATCATATCCTAGGAAGTCAGTAGCTGATACTTGTGGTGTTTCCTTAAGTTACATGTGGAGAACATTTAGTCTGGAGACTCATCTGGCTCGCTGATCTACTTAGCCAAATCTATTCCCCATACCCATAAGATATATCTACAACTCAGTCTTTGGGACATGATAAATTTTCTAAGAGCTGTTCTGGATAATGAGATGAGTGATATATAAATTTAATAAACAAACAAACAAACAAACAAAAGGAGACGTTGAGATTGCAAGAAGTTATGCTCCAAACAGAAGAACATTCCTCTCAGCTGTGCTACACCATCAGCAGAAGATACGGTACAGCAGAAGACCACTGAGAGCAGAAGGTGCAGGTATCCCAGGAGAATGAAAGGAACCGTAGCTCTTTCACCCAAAGCACGGCTGCCCCATTCAGAAAAGAAAAAGGCCAGCTTTGCTCCAGCTTGAGAGCAACAGTCTGGTTATGAGTAAGGTTCCTTCCCCTCATGCAGGGGAAGGCAGGGAACTGTCATTTACTTCTGCCTTCTACAAGAAAAATGCAAGTGTCAGGGGTTGGACTTCCTCTTCCTAAATTCCAAGCCCCTGACTATCCAGTCTGATAGAGGAAATGAAGGACAGAATCCAGCCCTCAAATCGTATACAGTTCCCTATTCTGGCTTAAGCACTTTGTACCGAAGCCATTTATGGTTTTCAAGGTAATCACCAACCTTTGTGCTCAGAAACTTTAGTTCTCAGTGACACTGTTCATAGTTAAATATCCCAAGAGAACTTCCCCACTAAACTCCAATTTTTTTAAAAATAGGCTTCTATAGGGAGCAGTAATAGCTCCCTGCAGTAATAGCCTGTGCCATGTTACTCAAGAATGTGTCTTCCTGGCCCATGTCATCTTGCTTATGAAGTTATTTAGACTGGGCTCAGGCTGACAAGATGGGATAGTGATGTTATCATTGTACAAGACTTAATAAATTGTAGATGTTCTAAATATAAATAAACAATCATCTTTCCCCACAGAAAACATATGTAAATTCTAGTGCTAACACTGCATGACATCGATTGAAAAGGCTGTAGGAAAATACTGGTTTACCCAAACATCACACCATGTTTACACACCTGCACCATATAATCCAATATTAAGTACAAGGAGCAATATGTATCTGGATGCAAGGTGCTAGACCAGGGGTGTCAAACTGGAGGCCCATGGGGCCAGACACACAGGCCATGATCACCCCAAAACATCATGTAACGGCAACATGATGTTTGACACACATGTGCTAGATTATGTGCTCAGTCAAATGCAGTTCAGTTGAAATCTTCCCTTCTGCTTTTTCTGAAAAGAGTTTTACAGATTTTTCCTACTTGATGACCAAATTGGCCTTTTAAGCCAAGAATGGCATTCTCAAAATCTAAATTTATTTATTTGTTTGTTTGTTTGTCAAACAAGTACAAGATAACAAGTATGAACATAAACAAGAACAAAGGGAGTAAATACAGATAAATGGGGACAGTAAGACAGGGATGGTAGGCACCTGTGAGGGGTTGAGGCTGTAACAACTAGATTAATTAATCTAGGATTGAATTACACTTAATCTTATTAATTTCAATAATAGACTAAAATAATTTGTCAGTCTTTGCCCATTACACAAATCACATTACAATTAATTCTAAGATTTGATGGAAATTATATGCCATAAATGTTAACATGACCTTGGGAGGTACCTTCCTTTCTTCTATCTTTGCTTCCCAGCTATAGAGATAAAGTCTCTATGGATGAAATGATGAAGTGCAATAATGATTTCGGCTATTATTCTAACAATATATACAATTTCTTTTAGCAATTTACAGAAGCAAATAAAGTCACCAGATGCGTTGAGCGCATTTTACAAGCCATGGAGATGCACATGCTTCATTGGTCATTAGGCATTTCTCTCCCTGACCATGTCAGCAATGACATAGTTCAGAAGAAAATGGACATCAGAGAAAATGAAGGAGAAATATAATGTTACTGCCATGTTCTACAAAGCAGCACCCCATCGCCTTCTACTTTAATACAGATGGCAAGTGCACACGTGGAAGGCTGAAACAAAGATGGCAAGATACAATAAGCGTGAACGTGAAAATGTCCAGTTGGATCAGGATGTTGCATTTGGTTATGCTAGATGGTGCTTGTTGATCTGAAAAGCAGCCCCTGCACCTACAAGAAAAATGTTAGGATGGTGATGAAAGAAGCAAATAAAGTTCCAGTTTGACATTCATAATGTGGATATTTACTCACATATATGCATGCACACAAACATCACCTTCTTGCTATCTTGAGTCTCACACATACATACACACACTCACAGAGCTCAGAATGGGTTTCTGAATTCCTACAGTGGCAAAATAGAATCCACATGTGGAGTCTCTGGAAGAAGAGAGGAAGGAAAGGAAAATTATTTGCGAATAAGGGTGCATTTTCAAGAGCTCTTTCTTATTCAAACCTACAATTATAAGTAGACAATATTTCTTCACCACACTGAACTATGAATTGCTCCAAGTTATCTTTGGCACCATTTTCTCTTCAATAATACTGTACTTAAGTGCAAATAGAAACCAAATTAGGGAATATATAGTACCACTGCCCAAACACTGCTTTGAAAAATTAATCCATTAGGATCCAAGTATCTCTAGCCAGCAAAGACAGAAACAGAGACTGGGACTCACTCTGCACAAACTACTTAGCCCTCAGCTCACCATTGCAATATTTCATGTCATTTGGTTAAATGCATGCTTTCTGCTACCTGAACTGTGAAAATACAACTTTATCTAAACCAAAGTGAAGGAATTTATATCCCAGCTACAAATTAATGAGGCAAATGCTTAAAACATATATCAAAAGTTAAAAGAATTGACTCATAGATTGAAAAAAATAATAAGATATAAAATATCTAAACACTGTTCTAAAAAAAATCATAAAATGGGAAGTATTCACAATAAAAAAGGCCATTAAATGGACTGAGTGACAAACATATTCTTTTACACGTGCTCCGATTTTTCATTGCTAATGTGTTAGTAATTATAGCACATACCAAGGAAGCCAATGTTACTATCATTCCTGTGTGCAATAGTATTTTTTTTCTTTGCTTTCACCTATAGTCTTTAAAATCACATAGTGTTCATAGTTATCTATGACCAATATTCAGATGCATCCTTTATAGCTGTCAAGATGTTCTGCTACTCACATCTCAGCTACTGCTTCATGCTGTCCAGGCTTAGAGCTATTTTCTCTATAATGGCAAAGGTGATGGCATATTTCTTTAAGCATATCCCCCTCCACATAAATGTGGGGGGTGGGGGTGCAGATGTGGGTGGGTAAGGAGATAGAGAGAGCCACAGAACCATGTCTTTCAAAGATGCTGGAGCACCAGGAATCTAGCAGATGACTGGAAAAGGGCTAATGTGGTTTCCATCTTCAAAAAAAAAAAGTTACTTGGACTTCAGTAAGGCATTTGATAAAGTAGATCACAACCTACTGTTTGATAAGGTAGAAGAATGTAGGTTAGACAGCATCACCACCAGATGGATTCATAACTGGCTGACCGAAATCAAGCTGACAGGAATAGCCAACATTCCAGAAGAGAGGTTCAAGATCCAGATGGATCTCGACAGACTTGAACACTGGGACTTATCTAACAAAATGAAATTTAATGGTAAGAAAAGCAAGGTTCTACATTTAAGCAAGAAAAACCAAATGTACAGGTATAGAATAGGTGATGCTTGGCTCAACTGTAGTAACTGTGAAAGGGATCTTGGAATGTTAGTGGACAATCACTTAAATATGAGCCAACAGTATTTGCAGCAACCAAAAAAGCCAACACAGTTTGCATTAACAGGATAAAATCAAGATCACATAAAGGGTTAGTACTATTTTATAATGCCTTGGTAAGACTTGGAATATTGCATTCAGTTTTGGTTGCCACAAAATAAACAAGATGCTGAGACTAGAAAAAATGCAGAGAAGATTAATCAAACATGATTAGGAGCCTGGAGACTAAAACATATGAAGAATGTTTAATGAAACATTCTAGTTTAATGAAAAGGATTGGAAGTGACATGATAGCAGTGTTCCAATATCTAAGAGACTTCCACAAAGAAGAGGTGGGGTCAACCTATTTTCCAAATCAATTAATGGAAGCTAATCAAGGAGAGAAACAACCTAGTACTAAGGAGAAATTTCCTGACAGAATGACTTTCAAAGAAAAAAGTCCAAATTCTACTAAACAAGAGACTTTTTTTGGTCCTTGGGCATTTTGTTGTACAAGGAGAAAAATAGAAGAAGCAATTTTTTAGAAATCCTTCATAACCCAGTGACAATTGAAAGACAATGTGAAAGAGACAGTATGTCAATCAGGCTGGATGATTGCAGAAAAAAATTCTTAATTGGAAATTCAAGCTGTACTTACTACCAGTAAAAAATATCTTGTTTCTATGTTAGTTGACAAATATGAAGTTTTAGATGAATGGATTTTCTTCTCTACCAGTGGGTTTCGGTTTGGTTTAGTTTTTTTGGAACAAAATTCAGTGAATCATTTTCCAAAGAAGATTGTGCATTGTTTAGTAAGATTGTGCATGTCTTGTTTAGGCCAAACAAAACTGTAGTTGCCCAGTTTCAATACAAAACAGGATCTACTCAAGAAATCTACTGATTGGATATCCTGATGAAAAGCCCTTGAACTGTGATCAGCACATGCAGTGCAGATGATGGAGCAATGCTGTGACTCAGGCAGCTTTCTATGTTCATGATTTTTATTCATGTTATCTTGAAATCTTACATTCTCGTGTTTAGACTGTATGAGTCTTATACAACTTGGGATCCACCTCTGAACAAAACCTTGAAACTATGTATGGGTTTTCTTTATAAATGTTACTTTCTGCTCCAAAGGATGCAGCACTGCAGGGTGCTCAGCATCCTAGTCAAATATGAAATTGAAAGGAAATGTCTGAGATGTCATATAGGAAATGGAATTTGGACAAATTATGTGTCAGTGTTTTCTCTTCTGCTTTTATCAAGAGCTACCATCAAGCTACTCTGAATGTGGCTGTTACACGAAATCAGACATACCTAAACATAATAATAATTGGATTTTCAGTATACAATGAAGGTACACAAGTGAAATGTTGATTTAATGGCTTAGCTGTGAAGAAGGATTATCATTATTCCTGATAATTCATTCAATCAAAGATCATGGTTCACCCTTTTAATAATTTGCATGGTGATGTCAAACATAAATGACATAAATGCCAAAAAAATTGGTCCATGGCATTTGAAGACCATTATACTGAGATATGGCAAATCAAGATTTCACTGTAATTTTTTAAAATCTTGCATGAAGAAACAATTACTGAAATTTCAAGGTTCTTGTAACATTACATTTTGATATTTGCTTAAAGGATCCAGATTCTGCTTGGACAAGGAAATACAGTCATTTTTTAATGTGTTTTATTTTTCTATTTATACCCTACCTTTTGTACAGAAGCTAAAAACAGTGTGTATAGCACTTCCTATTTTTCCCCACAACATCAACCTGGTGAGGTAGGTTGGCCTAAGAGTAGTCTAATAAGCTTTATATAGATATTATACAGTTTGAAAAATGCATTTCAAGGGCCACAGGGTCCAAGGGTACTTCCAGATAAAGCTATTATTATGTCACGTCCTAGCCTCAATTACAGAATTTTACCAATGATCTTGGCTACTTTGGATTTTTCTCCATTTGCACCTAACCAAAGTAGAAATACGTGCTGAATGTTTTTTCTGCCACGTCTCCATGAGTTGGATTTCACCTCATTCCATCTCCAACATGAGTGAGAGAGTTTTAAGCTACCCAAAGCCATCCCAGTGCTAAAGTGTCCTGCCCCAATAAGCTAGTGGTTTCTAATGGCAGCCATAAGTTGTGCAAAGTCTGTCATGCATTACCACACTCTAGTCCAGTGATGGCTAACCGTTTCCACGTCACATGCCTGCACCCATGATGCAATGTGCGTGCAACCCGCCCCGCCCCCTGCACATTCATGGGCGACCCCCTGCACACACACCGCTGCCTCTGAGCATGCGCAAGTGACCACCCACACCACGCACCTCTGCACATGCATGCGTGACCCCCACACATGCGCCCCACCCCCTGCGCATGTGCACATGTCTCCCACGTGCATGTCTTCCTCCACACAAGCATGGCAGATACCCGACAATCAGCTGGCTGACAGGGGGCACGCACGCATGCGCAGTGGGGCTCTTCCAGGCGACCTCTCACATACCGGCAGAAATGGCTCTGCATGCCACTTCCTGCACACGTGCCATAGGTTCGCCATCATGGCTGTAGTCTATATCAAAACTAAGTTAGAAGGTCAGCACTTATTGGCCATCTAAGCCTGATGTAGGCAACCTACCCTGCCTCTCTGTTCCCTGGTCATCTCACCTGCTGCATTCTGCTGTAATCACCTGAAAGACAACACATTGTGCAGGGAACCTATCAGAACTGTCCAGCATCACTATGCTGGTTGTACTGTATGTTTCACTTTATGGAGCTTATCAATTTACTGTAAGACATAAAGAGCAAAACTGTGGCATGATGAGAGAATGCATTTCTTTCATTGATTTTTGAACAGCCCATAGAGGAATCTAGAATGCAATGTGACACTTGTTGCTATATGCAAAAACAATAGAAAACTTAAGTGATTCTTGCGCCCTATATGCTTTCATGACTCCAGTTGTTAAAAAAAAAAAAGTAAAGCACTTTAATTCAGGTAATAACAGAATAGGAGGAGGCCAGATAGGATGAAACCTAGAAATGACAGAAGTCCTACAGTTATCCATTTTGGTGATTATCAACTATTTTTTCCCACATATCTGAAGGTAGATTGCAGGAAAGCTGGAAAAACCAAGCAGTTGCTTTCCTTATTGTGATCTGCATGCAGTACAGGTAGTCCTCTAGTTACAACTACTTGCTTAGTGACTATTTGAAGTTACATACTTACAACCATTGCAGCATCCCCATGGTCACATGCTCAAAATTCAGATCCTTGGCAAGGTCATAAAATGGGGCAAAACTCACTTAACTGTCTTGCTTAGCAACAGAAATTTTGGGCTGAATTGTGGTCATAAATCAAGGAATATCCGTAAATCAGGACAGTGCATTTGACACTGGCTCGGAAAAGGTGAAATAACGGAGGAGTAGGCATTAGCAAGAGGGACAGAAAAGTTCATTCCAGTGGTGTTTTGCTGAGTCAAAAGTGGGTCAATTACTACTTAATTGTGACCCATTAAGTTTGTAACCTCCCACGTACTTACATTACTCTTTTCTGCATTTTTCTTACTCCAGTATCCTGCACGCTGACTTTCTACTGGTAACATCAGGAGCCACTTATTTGAAAGCAACCTCAGTTTGAGCTTAAACTTTCAGTTATGAGGGTTAAAACTGAATTGAGCAAATTTAATTTTAAACATCTTGTGGCTTGACATATTCATTCATTATTCGGTAATAACACCAGCACAATGGAGTTACTATGCCTGCCAAAGCGCTACGCATGGAAGAATGAGTATTAAAGGTTTCATGGGGCACTGGAAACCTTGTGTAGAAAAGTTGAAAGGCGTGGAATGTACAATGAAAGGAACACTACAGTGAATGTCTAGCAAGGCAAGTGCTTGGAAATGATTGGATTGTGCTTTTGTGGGCAGGAATGGGCAAAATGGACAGAAGATAGATAAGGATCCAGCACAGATCTTTAAGTAATTTATAATATATCAGCAGCAATTTGTGATTCCCAATGGGAATCCAAAGAATTTTATAAATTAAGCAACTAAAAGAACTTTATAAATTAAGTAGCTAAAAATATTTGGAGGAAACTAATAATGTAAGTTTGGATTTGAAATATCATGGAAATATGGGCTATGTATATAAAATAGCCTCCCTGAGTCATTGAGAGTCATGTGGTATAGAAAGCTTAAATTATTATGGTTGGGCTCACAGTCATCCAGATTGGATTTGCCATTTTTGTCCCTCTATGAAGTCTTTCTCCAGGACCTGGGATTATTGTTATGGTTAGTCACATAGTTTATGATTTAGACTGGATTTGGCATTTTTATCCATCTATCAAATCTTTCCCATGAATTCGGGATAGGCAGATGTTGTTTGATGGTGTTAAAGGTATCATCACAGGGTGTAAGGTGTTCCAAGTACACAGCTGCCTTTTGCAATTGACCAACTGTGATTTTGTCAATGCCACTGGTGCTCAAGGGATTGGATCCAAGTGGCCTATTATTATTGGTACTATATTTACCTTTTTTGCCACAGCTGTTCTACTTCTATTTGCAGGTCTTTATATTTTGTGATTTTTCTATTCTGCTGTCTCCATATTCCAGTTATTAATGGGGGCTTGCAATGTTCACAAACTCAACAGGGTGGACTTAGTCACAATCCTGGCCCTCTTCCAGAACACAATATCACAATCAAAATGATGGCATCCATACAGAGAGCAGCCTAGTAGCATCATTATCAATATAATGAGTGATAACCTCCTTCATAATGGACCATACTTTCTACTAATGTAGAGTACTTACAGCAGTAAAACTATAATGAGTCTTCCACCATTCTTTGTCACTTTGCACAATGAAACAGATCGGGTACATTCACCAAATATCAGAGTTCTATCAAAAAAATAAATAAAGTAGATTCACCAGGCTATTCCCTGCTAAAGAAGAATCTATGAAACCTTATGCCATAATAAATATTATTAGATTTACATGAGTCATGTATTATCCCTGAACCATAAATATTGATTCATGGAAATACTTGTAGCTAAATACTATAAATACTTGTCCCTACTTGGACATGGATTATCAGAAAATCTAGGCATTCCATCTTCTTTTAATCTCTAGTTCTAATTAAACATTACAAGCCGATTCTGAATTGCACTTCCTCTCATTCCGTTTATGAAACAAAGATTTCCCTGCCCCTTTCAGCCAACTATCAATGAACTGGAACGTGGAAGCTGAAAGGGTTTTTTTTTCCCCCTCAGGAAACTTCATCTTACATATGTCTATATATGGAAAAACATGGTTAAATCATTATGAAGTTATCTGTGTATTTTGTTCACTTCCCAGTATAAGTAATCCTAGATTTCTTCATATGTGAAATGCTAAAAAAAAAGGTTCATGGTTCACACTAATCTTTAGTAACGTATACATCAGAGCTGTCAAACTCTCGGCTCATGGGCCGGATGTGTCACGTGCTGGCCGTGCCCAGTTTAGCGAAAGGGAAAAAAGTCCCGATACATCACTTGATGCAACCACAATAATGTGAGTTTGATACCCCTAGCATACACCAAAGACACCAATACATGAAACTGTATTCATGATTGGATAGGCTCATAATGCCTAGATTAGGGTTTCTCAATCTTTACAACTTCCATATTGTTGGCTGCAGGGGTGGGATTCTATCAGTTCGCACCTATTCACTAGAACTGGTTGTTAACATTCTAAGCAGTTCGGAGAACCGGTTGTTAGAAGAAATTACTGGCCTAATCCTGTAAGGAAGGCAGGAAGGAAACATTCTGGTGTTGCTTATAGAAACTGCCTCTCAGTTAACCCTTATTCTTGGCAGGACTAGACTTCCTGTCTCTGGAACTTCTCTGGAATTTTTTTCCCTTCCTTTGTTGGTACTTTGCTTGTGTGGAGTGACCATTCAGTTACAATGGCACTGAAAAAAGAGACTTATGACTATTTTTCACACTTATGACTGTTACAGCATCTCCACAGTCATGAGAGGCCAGGAGAGGAGATGCATGCCTCGATGATATTGAGTTGGCCACACCCAGCCAATAACATGACCACCAAGCCACGTTCATCCAGTCACATGACCACCAAGCCACGTTCATCCAGTCACATGACCACCAAGCCACACCCACCAACTAAGCCATGCCCACAGAACCGGTTGTTAAAAAATTTGAATCCCACTCCCGGTTGGCTGGGGAATTGTGGTATCTGAAGTCCACTCATCTTAAAATTGTCAAGGTTGAAATACACTGGCCTAGGTCAATGCAAATTGTACAAACTCACATTAAAAGCACTATAAAGCCAAGCTCTTTGTATGCCAGAATTCCATCCCCAAATAAGGAGAGAAAATTTGATTTGTAATTATTTTTAGCATCTGTATGTTGTCCTACAAAACTATTTTCTTAACAACCAGTATAAAAAACCATATGGGAGGGGGGTAACAGCCCCAGTCTCTCTCTCTCTCTCTCTCTCTGATCCCTTAAATCTAATCTCTCCTCCATCTGCTGTCTTCAGGGTTTCTTTTTGCCATGACGGAAAGAGGACTTAACATTTGTTTTTCCAAATTTTTCAACACTCATTGGCTTCCTGCATGTACTGTATCTTATGCCCTGTCCCAAAAATATCCTTTCTTACAGCCTGAGACCATGGATACAATTAAAAGCTACAAAAGCATGAGCTATAGGGACAGGCAACATGTCTCAAGTGGGTTAATAAATCTTCTCCTTACCTAATAATAATTATTTACCTAATAATTACTTACCTAACAATAGTTATTTTTAAAATAATTAAATGAGAAGTCCGCTTGCTATTCGATAAGGCCCAAGCATTTAGCACTGATTGTATGTCTCTGGCCCACCGTACAAGCGTTTTAAAATAAAAATGGTGAGTCACTGCAGCTCAGTGCTTTGTTTACCAGGATGAACACATGCCTGCCCAGTCCCCAAATAAAAAGGCAAAATGAGGCAGTAGTAAATATTCTATAACATTAGAAAACATGGAGGAGAACTGCAGCATTTTGCATAAAATGGGTATTTCATGATTGGCATATCACAACCATTGTCTGAATGTATAACCATGTCCATGAGAGCCATTTGGTGAAGACACCGATGTAACAATGTACTCATGAGTTGTCTAATGAGTTGTCTACTTCTGTCCTGCAATATAAATATATGCAGTTCAACTATGATATATGTAGACATCTGTGCAGCCTATAACATAAGATGCTTTAAGTTAGAGCTGGAATTATAAACCTGTAAATTGTAGCAAAACAACAATTGGGGGAGATATACATGTATGTATGTATGTATGCATGTATGTATGTATGATCAAAGAACGTTTCAATTATTTGTCCATTTCTTCTATGAGCCACCCATTTTTCTGCTAGAACACTAGATAAAGCAAAGAAAAAGAGACATTATATTAATGAATAACCTATGTCAAAGTATCCAACTAGCACAAGTAGTAAAGCATTTTCAGAAGATCAGTAACATTATGTTAGGCCATGGGTTGCTTATTCTGTCATTGTTTCTTCTCCACTAATTATTTACATGTCAAAAATAAATAAGATGTCCATATCAACACACCAATATAAGGTACCATCTGCTTTTAAAAGGTTTTTCCAAAATTCTGGTAAACCCCCTGGCTCTCCTTTCTGATTTCACCCAGAGTGCAGAAGCTACAATGTCCCAAAAATTAAAGTTCTAGCTATTGTATTCAGTTACTGTTTTGGTTAGAAATAGAACCATGGAATACAACTATCTTGGGATGAATAGAGCCTGAGTGAGCTTTGCCATAGCTGACAGCATTAGCAAGATTAAACTGCTGATGTTAAAAAGCTAAGCAACACCAGACATGGTGAATATTTCTAGACCAGGAAGAAATCTTACAGCCATAATTAGTTGGAGAATAAAGGTACCAGCAAATTACTTTCATAGTGTTGAAAGAAAGAAAGAAAGAAAGAAAGAAAGAAAGAAAGAAAGAAAGAAAGAAAGAAAGAAAGAAAGAAAGAAAGAAAGAAAGAAAGAAATTGGATGTGACTATCAAAGAACTCAGGTCAAGACTTTATCTTGATCCACGAGTCCAAGTAATATGAATATCTTCAATGAATCCCAGATAGGGTTCAGTACTATCAGGAACTTATTTTAATCAATTGCTGTCCATGTATATTATTATATTGTATATTGTGATGCTGTGCAAATGCCCATGGCTACATTACTGATCTGGAAATTGGTAATTTATGAAAGTCGCGTGATAACCATTTTCTCAATGTTTTAAAATATTGCCTGGTGCTTTGTAGCACATTACTGCTGTTTTTGTAAAATCATGTGTATTTTTCAAACCAAACCAAAATCATTATGTAGGAGGCATATTTTCACGTTCATAAGGCCTAAGAAGAAAGAGAAATGCTACTTTTTCTTCCATCTTTTGCTTCCCTGTGGTTGTGGCCTGGGCTTCCTTTTTTAACCGCCACCTGCTTTTTCTCAGGTGATCCATTTTCTGCTGCAGGAAGTTTGGAGACTTCTATAGCCTACACTTGTTTGGTCTTGTTTCATTAAATTCTTTCCTCAGTGGAGTGGGTCAATGGACTAACATGGACACCCTCACCGGGGTGGCAGTGATAATAATGGTTTGAGTCAGGGGTGTCCAACCTTGGCTACTTTTAAGACCTGTGGACTTCAACTCCCAGAAATGCTGGCTGGGGAATTCTGGGAGTTGAAATCCACAAGTCCGAAAGTGACCAAGGTTGGAAAAACATGGTTTAGGTTTAGTTGGAAGTCCGGAGGTTTTAAGTTTCTACCCAAGTACCCAAGACTATTATTACTTCAAGCTGCTTTGTGTCCTGGTTTCCACAGTGGTGTATTAACCATTAAGCAGACTAAGCACGTGCTTAGGGGCACCAGGCCCAAAGGGGACACCACAAGGTTGAGAATATGGCTTCGTTTGTACAGTATGTGTAAAGGAAGGAGGGGGCACCAAGATTTGTCAGTGCTTAGGACACCAGTGAGCCTTAATCCATCACTGGGTTTCCCCAAGAACCGTTCCACTACTTCACCATCGCTGCTGCACCTTCAGGTACAAGCAGCGAAGTAACTTTTCAGGCGGCGTCGGGACAGAAGCGCCCGGCGATTGTGCAAGAGGGCAGACGGCCGAAAGGGGCCAAACGGCGGGCCTTTTTTCTTTTACTTTCCTTAACAAGACTCTGAAAATAATTGTCCCGGCGCTTTGCAAATCACAGGACTCGGCCAGGCTTAAGACGCCCGCTGTTGCGGGCGTGTTAAATCTCTGTCCTCCCATTCTCCTTCCCTCTGGTCGACAACCATCTGGGAGGTCGCTGCAAGCCTTCCCACGTTACCGGCTGGGTTTCACCAACACGTTGGGCTTTGAGGGGCTACGGGCAGCGAAGCGAGCGATCAAGGCGCGCTCGCCCTCTCGACGCCGTCAGCCATATTGACGCGGCCAGCCGGGGAGGGTCCGGAAAAGGCACGCCCAGGGAAAGAGCCAAAGCCGCTGGAGCAACCGCGCCGCAGCAAAAGCCGCTCCACCCGCTTGAGGAGAGAGGACGCGCCTACGAGGTAAGGCCGCCGAGCGAACCTTCTCTCCGCAGGTTGCCTTGCGTTGGCGGGAAAGGAAAACAGGGGGGCGGGGGGCCGAAGGATCCGAAACAGTTTCGGGAAGCTCTCGCCTCCGAGGCGGGAAAGGAGGAAAAAGCGCCGGGGGTGGGGGTGGTTCTGGGGACGGACAAGGTTTTGCCCACAGGTGCCGTGGCGGGGGATTCCCACGCTGTGCTTCTCTCACACAGAGAATTTGGACTTTTTTTCGGGGTGGGATTTGCGCCTTCTTTTTTTTTTCTCCTCAGTCTCCTTTGGGACAAACTGCGCGCTCGGCTTCCCGAAGGTTTGCGGTAGGGAGAAAATCTCTCCCTCCCTCCCTCCCTCCGCGTCCCACGGGAGTTCAAGGAAACTTCTACGCCAGGAAGCGGGCGAAAAGGTGCCTCTTCCTGGAATCTGGATTTCCCGCGGCGGTTTGTTTTTGTTTTTTTGTCCTCGCGCGAAAAGCCCCTCTTGATTTAGGAAGACCCCCCCACACACACACACACACCGCCTAGGCGTGGGTGGCGTCGCGCTCCTCTTCGGGTCCGCTTTTCAGAAGCGCGCCTACGTGAATTAGGCGAGCCTTTCATCTGGCTACTGAAACGGAAGAACTGAGCTTACTGGTTTGATTTGATTGATCTCCCCTTTTCGCCGGCCAGAGTGCGAACAAATAGAACTTCTGAACTTCCCTGTACGGTGAAAGTAAAGCTGGCGCTACCAGTACAAAAGGAGGCCATTTGTTTCCGGCGGGGGGCGGGGTGGTGGTGTCGTTGAACGAAAGGGGCTCTCTCTTCTCCCCCCCACCCCCAAACATTTAGTCGCTGAAAAATACTGCGGGGTACATCGGACCTACATTTTAATTTATCAGAAAAGCTTTCCTTCCTTGTAGTCTTGAAGGGCACCAGAGAACAATTACCGATCTCTCCCCCCCCCTCCGTGTGCTCTAGTCCTATGTAGAATGGACGCCTGCAGCTTGCTTATTGAGGAATAGTCCTAATCAGATTGCAGCCATTGTCTTCTAAAGGGAGCCGACTTTGAGAAATACGAGCTATCAACTGGTGGCCTGAGAGGCTTAGCACAAGTTTTCCTTCCGAGGGGTTTCGTTGATTCTCTTGTTGCTCGGATACTGGCTTTAGATACCGCCCCTGAGAGTCAGTCTCTCTTTCTTTCTCTCTCTCTCTCTCTCTCTCAAGAATCTTGAAATTATAGCTGCTCTTATGGGTGTGGCTGGCAAAATGACCTTCTCTACTTACAATTGGACTCTTTTTTTTTTCCTTCCCTACTGGGTGAGGCTGCTGGTTCTGTTTCTTTGTAAAGTGGTGGTGTTACTAAGTAATTATTGGTCATGAGTGAATCATTTTTGCTTACTTAACCTGCCTAAAGCTCCTTAACTCTATCATGTGTCTGAGTTGGTCCTCCTTGTAACCCATTCTACCAGATCTCCTGGAAAGCAAAGAGGATATCCCATCAACTGCTGTATGAATATTTGGCCTTGGATCAACAGGAAAACCTCAGGAACCAAAAATGCCGAAGCCGGTGAGTAGAAACAAAGAGTTTTACTTTGTTTTATAATGTTTAATGTTTCATTAAAGTTCCCTTTAGTATGAGTTGTAGAAGTTATCATTAATAAATCGGCACTTGCATGTAAGATGTTCTTTAGGGGCCTTTGAGTCTAAAAATGCAAAGAAATGTATAGTCTTTGATTAAAACTTAATGAAATTATACTATTAATTGAGGGGTTTTATCTTCTGATTTGGAATCTATTCCATTTTAATTGGAGTAAACCTCCTTAATGTTATAAAACAACCCTGAACTGACAGGTATAAAATTGTCATCAAAGAAAACAGCTACATTTTTTTTTCCTGGCAAGAAATCTAGGGGGAGAGAGAAAGATTTGCATAGCATATTATAGATATGAGACAAAATAGATTAAACTATACAAACACAACCACATTTTATATAAATCTGACACACTTTGTGCTTGTATTTTGTCTAGCTAGATTTTGATGGTCCCAAATAAAATGAACCATTAATATAGTAGCTAATAGTATGAGATTAAATTTCTCTTGTGTTGTTACTAATGTGGAAAGAACTGATTGAGGCTTTGACAAGTGACATGGAGGTAAAAGGTACAGCTTTAGATTCTTAAGGATTTTTGACAATAACTAGCAGTTCCTACACAGGCTGGCTGCAGTGCTTTGATACAGTAAAAGGGAGTGGCACACTTTCAGCTTTCTTATTGATCTTTCCCCTCAACTTCCAATTCCTTGAGTGTCACTGTTAGCACCATTTTGCAGACTACACTTGAAGAATATGTTCCTTATTTCTCCAGTCAATTTTCTTCATGCTCTTACTTGGCACATGTGCATTTTTATTTTTATTTTAGTTTATTAGAACATGAATATTCCCACCTATGGTTGTCCACGTATGAACTGCTTGTTGCAACTATAATAAAGTATATTGTTGTCCTAGACTTACATTGGCTTCCTGTTGTCTGTTGAAATGTAAAGATAAATAAGGACACCTTACCATATAATTATCCTGAATTCTGCATAGCTTTTATGCATGCTCAAGTATTGCAGGTAGATTGTATTCCTTTAATTTGTTACATGAATGTAAATTTCTTAAGAAAATTAAAGTTGGATCCTTTTAAGAAAAAAAGTTGACATGAAGGAAATCCACTGTTTTCAGATAACAAATTGAGAAATTCTGTAAGATGTTTCATGTGTTTTATCAGTTTCTTCTGTGATTTTTCTCTCTATATTAGAATGCTTTTTCCTTTATCTTTGATGTGGTTGATAATGTTAAATTGTTTATTCTTTGGATCTGTAAAATATTACAGATATTGATAATGCAAGAATGTATTCCACTAAAAAATCTGGACCTTGCTTTCTCTCTCCAACACCCGTTGCACTGATTTACACTAATTGTATCTGGCATGCTTCTTCCTAAGTATCAGTGGCATTAGCTATTGTTCTTTATTGACTGACAGGAGAGAAGAGCGTTTGTTCCTTTGACCATGTTTTTCTCTGTTTATTTGGGCAATGGAGAGTGTTGGTGGGGGAATCCCACTTTTTCCCCCAAATTAAAGACTTATCTTGAGCTCCCTAGATGATATTAAATAATTCAGCATACCCTTATGAAGGCTTCAACTGGTCAAATGTTTCTTTTCAGCCCAGTAATATGTACTGGAACACCTCTTATTGCATGAAATGTCATTTGATTATTATTATTATTTTAGAAATCATTTAATAGGATTTGCTGAATAACTGCATTTAGAATTTTAGCTTAGTCAGAAAACTTACAGCAATTAACAGCTGTGATTTTTTTTTTTCATTTGAAAATTGTATCCACTGCTTTTATGGTCAAAAACCAGAAAGTAGTAAAATAGTCTGTTCCGTGTCTAGTACACTATAAGCCATTTCTTGTCCTGAAAGATTAACTTCCAGAAGGTTGCCAGACTAACCCAGGAATGGCTGGATTGTCATAGTCCAGAATAAGTATGGAACATTCTGTAAATTCTGCAGAAGTTTGATCTCCAGAGTAGAATGTTTTGAACAATCCTACTACAAGTAGTCCTCAATTTATGACTATAATGGAGCCTGCTCATCACAGTCATAAATCATGAGTCTTAAAATGAGTTGGTCACATGACCAACCCAATTTTATGACCTTTTTATAATGGCCATTATATTAATACAGCAATTGTAAAGTGGCTACTCTGGTCATTAAGTGAATGCCACAGTAGTTAAATGCTTTGCTATGGACATAGTTGTTTTTTTTTTAAAAGGAAGTGCTGATTTTCAGAGAAACAATTGTAAAATGTGACCATGTGACTGAAGGACGCTCCAAATGACCATAAATGTGACTGTGATGCCAAGACTCAAAAGTACTACTGGGGAGATGGCCATTAAACTTTAAATCCAGGTCATAAGTAGCCCCAAGTTAGATCCTGCGTAACTTCAAATGGTCGCAAGTCAAAGACAACCTGTAAAAAAAACCACCCTGGAGGGCAGGTTCTTCACATTTGTCATCCTGTAGTTCAAGTTGTAAACTTTTTTATATGCATGCAGATTAACAGGAGTGGTTGCTGTAGTTTCCCCCATATGACCTTGGACTGTGCATTTACACTGAATGGCTGCTGTTCTGAATTACTTTTTCACAAGTCACATGGAAGCCAAGAATGTGCTTCTCCAGCAAAATCGGTATCTAAAAAGCTGTTTAATAATGAACTTGGAATTCAGAAGGATGGCAGGGTTCATTAGCTTCACAAAAGTAGGTTTCTTCCAAGAAGATACTGCAGTATTTGTCTGTGTGCTTAAGGCTAAAGGAGCTGTTATTACGCAAACACAATATCTTGCTGTGCATTGGATTGCCGGAAAGTTCTATTAACTTTCCACAGAATGCTTACTCATTTTTTGCAATGACAGGGTCAGGGCCTGAGAGCCAGGGGATCATAGTTACTGTTATTCTAATCAGCTGGCTTAGAGAGATGCTAGGATATTGTACTGCAGTTCTCATTATCCTATCCTGGGATTATTATAACCTTTACTCTCTGTGACAAATGTACATAATGCTCTCTTCTTCCTAGGCTTCAGTTTTCTATGGCCACATTAAATGTCATGGAAATTTTAAAAAGAAAAAAAATATTAGACCATAAGAGAACTAGAGTTCCAATGTTACAAGGTTTATTCCTGAATATTAGTTGCTTTTTAAGAATCACCGTGAAATGCTTACTTCTGACAAGCACACTACTTATGTAATTCTGAAAACCTATTAGCTATATTTGTATTAGCAAACAAAAAGGGCAGCACAATTCATGGAGGAGAAAGGACCTGGCTGATACCTTAAATAATCATGGGCCACAAAGGAACACCTGGTGCATTGATCAGCCGTTCATTGGGTAGCAATGGAGCTGGCTCAGCCAATGAAGTCTGAAGCATTGCAGGTGTCAGCAGCTTGTCTTTTGGGGCAGAGATGCTAGCAGATTCTTCAGGCAGCAATTTTTAGTGGCAGGGACTTTTAAAAAACACCAGCAAGCTACAGAAGGCTGCTAGGAAGGCCATAGTATGTGCAGGCCTGTAATGCAGCATACTAAATAGACTTGGTAATGTTAAAAAAAATTAAGGCCCACTCCAAAACTTTGGAAGACTGGAAAAATTGAGCTAAAAGAGCCTGATGTTTAGGAGCATTTTGCTACTGCAATTTCTACTTTTTTAAAAAAAAAATTGCAGGCATTAAATGGATGCAAAGATACAGCTTTGACCCAAAGACAAAATAATCATTTAATAGGGTGAAGATATAATGGTTTTATGTGTTCTTTACAGCTCATAACATACCTCTTATAGGATTTTTTGTATGTTGACAGGTTCAGTAAGATGGGCCCATGGAGACTGTAATAATTAAAACTATGACTTTAGACAAAGGAAGATAAATATGGTTTCACAACTGCTGCTTTTTGTGTTTCTACCCATAGAAGTTTTTTTATAGATAATTAGCAAGTTAGCACCTTAACTTTGAGTGACAAAGTTAAGGTACTCAGATTTTTTTGTATTTTATTTTTTAGAAGGCCTGAGGATTCCATTTATCTTTCCTTCCTTTTTAAAATTTTGTATTTATTAATTTTCTTCAAATTCTAATTTTATTCCCAAGTCTAAAGTATTTAATATGCTTTATTTCTTAAACAATTTTCTAGGTATCTTTATTTCCATATTAGACAAGGTAATCAGTCAGCAAAGGGATCTTTTCTGCAATTCTAGTTTAGAAATTATGGATTAGAGGTTAGAAAGTTATGTGATACTGAGGAAACCATGGTTTTAAAAGACCACACAACATAGGAAGCCAACCAACATTCCCAAGTTCTGACATTAGATATACTTAAGATCATTAGTATTGAAATCAAAACTAACACTGCCAGTTCTGTAATGCTGCAGTCTACTTGCTGCAATGATTAGGAACATTATATAGAGTTCTGATTGTTAAACCTTTGAGTATTGTGCATCTGGATAAAAGTTACAAAGAAAAATCAAATGTATGAAGCAATTGAAGTAAATCCTCTCCAGGTAAAATTGGAACTCATAATGTTGATATCACCTAGCCTAGGAATGAAATTCTTCAGGAAGAGAAACTAACTAGAGAATACCAAGAACTCAATACTGAGCTACATATATTCTTCACAATGGGAAAATTTTAATACATGTGGATTTTATCTGGTGTGGGGAGTGATAAGGGTCATAAGAAAAGCTCTTTGAAATTATTCATGTAGATAAAGCGGTTAGAGAGGTTTGTTTTCTCAAAATACTAGATGTGGAATCTACTTAAGGTTTTTCATAAGGCTGAATGATTGAGAAACAGAAGTACTTTAGACAATACATACTGTAGTTAACTTTCTCTATGAACATATTCTTTATAAATCTTCAGTTGGTCATTGTGAGAAATAAGTTACTGGATTAGATAAATCTTTGCTCTGATCCAGAGTGCAGTTTTTGTTTTCTTATGTGTAGGTTAGGTGAACACCCATGGCCCTCCAATAAATTTATAGAAAAGTTTATAATTGGTGTGTTTTTCTTAATATTTAAGTATAGTAAGTAGCTATGAACTTGGAGTAATTTATTTTGATTTCTTTTATAGCCACAATTCAAGTTAATGTTGAATTCAATATCTTTATTAGTACTTTCTCAAGTTCAGTTGCTATATCTTTAAATATGCTCTTGCGGTTTTCTGCCGCCATCATATATTTCCACTGCTCCTTCACCTCTTGATGCTGAATGGTCTGTGCTGATAAAAAGAAACTGCCCTCCTCTACAATCAAAAGGCTTTCTACACTTCTCAATCAAGCAGCATAAAGCAATACAGTGAATTTGCTAATCAGGCTCTGTGATAGGGTTCTGTTTCAATGTGACCTCCTGGACTTTATGTCTAAGTTACACAAGAATGTTCTGTGGGCTGAGGAAAAGTTCCTTCATCTAATCAACAAAAGCTGCTTACAGTATGTTCTTAACCGTGCCCGAGTTAGATTTATCACCTGACATTTAGAAAAAGTTTTTTTCCTAGTCTTCCCCTCCATTCTGCTGCTATTTAATGCTAGGAAGCCAAAATGCTGACGTGTTCTGAAATGTATTGTAAAAGGAGACAAGAGGCACTGATTTTTATATTATGATGAATGTGAGGCTAGTACTAAGATTTGTAAGGATGGCTGAATACTTCATGCTGTCCAGGCTCAGCTTTCTACCTAACTAGTAATTAGGCAGTTCTTTGACAGGATAATTAGAAAAGGAAAAGAACCATCATAGGGGATTACCCTGTTTTAAACATATTAGTCACCTACTAGTTTCAGTGGAAAAAAGATGGGGATCATTTATCTGTTTCCTTCAGTTCTGTGGTTCCTATCTACCCTGTTTCTCCAACAATATGGCCTCCCCCAATAGGAAATTATATGAGAAACACGGTAGTACTTAGCTAGGTGACCTAGGATTAGACCTGCTATTGCACGTGGACCTGACCATTAGCACCTTACAGTTCTTTTAGATTGCCCTAAAGAATATGTGTATCCTAGATAAACATAGCAAGGTATCTGAAACAGACACCTACATACCCCATTGATCTACTTTTGTAAGTTGAAGAGTGACTTACGTATGGCAGCAGGCTGCAAAATAAACATTGATTTCTTGAGCTTCTCCCCTCACCCCCGAATTGCTCTTTAAGCCATCCTACGATACTATTATGTAGCTATATCAAACCATAGGCCGAAGGGTAAGATTCTTAATGCATCCTTGTGCTAGTCCTTAATGATTGAATATATTCAATACTTATTGAATTGTTTTAAATTTGGTCTTAAGCCTATTCTAATGCATAAAGCTAGAAAAAAGTCAGATTTAAAAGTAAATAATCGGTGACAAAAAAAAATGAAACCTATGTATGATCATGGTTTCCTATTTTTTTTTTCAAGAATTGCAAGCTATTCTTTTATTATCTTGTCTTACTTCTAGAAGTAGAATATAATACAGAGAAGTGGAATGGCTGAAGTTTCCACCAAGCTTCTGTAACATCGAATTTGCATTCTTTATGAATTATACAAATTAGGGAATGTGTGTGATCTCTTGTTTTGTGGAAATTATTTTTCTAGTTGAGGATATAGCAAGGACTCTTATGCTTCACAGACCATTTGTTTATACACAGCTACTTCAAATTTTTGAGTTTCAATTGATATCAGGAATCACGTAAGAGAAAGCAGCTTTACTTAAAGAACATGAAAGCTGAGCTTTTGAGTTGAGAAACAAAATAATGATATTCAAACTAATACAAGTATTTTCTACATTTCCATGGAATTGTAACTTGTATTCAATCCTATTTATATCCTTAGATGTTGTGCGATAATTGAATTGCAGATAAAAGAGAAACAGGAAAGGGATAATTTTTTTCCCTAAGAATGTAGAAAAGGAATTTTTTTCTCTTGCTTTGTTTTTGGACATGCTGGAGCGTGATTACTTTGTTATAGATTAGCCATGTGTATCTTTTTATGTGCATGTAAGTTACTATTGCTTTGAAATAAACAGCAAGTTGGAATGGGATAGGAAAGCTTATTAATCAATTATGTTGCAACAGAAGCTGGCCAATTTAACTTGTAATGATATTAATTCAGCAAATCTAAGAGCTAAAGGCTAAACTACAGAAAATATAAAACTTTATAGAATTATGAATAGTAACAATTATTTCATTAGATTGAATGGTAATGTAATTAATTCCAGTTTAAATTAACATTACATTAAGGTCAATTTTAAAAAATTCTCATACCAGTAGCAAAATGCAGATTTCTTTCTGGATCAGGCCCTCTAGCATTTGACACATTACTAATTGGTTCTTGAATGATACTGTGAATGAGACATATTTAAAAATATCAACATATTTCTTAAAACATTATTTTTGTTGCACATAAATTATAACATCAGCCTCAAACCTATCCTGATATACCTTCCCCTGAATATTAAAATTGCATTGTTGGGATAGGTAGAAACAAATCACCCGGCTAAGCTGGAAAGAAAGGGAGGGGGAGAGGAAATTTCTCACAATTGAAGTTCGTGCAGGTGAATATAATTCTAATCACCTTCTAAAGAAACACTTCAATAGTTATTTGGACTGGTTATTGGGCTGGTAGGCATAACTTGATGTTAGCATCTTTATATCATTATTTGTTTTCCATTACATTTTATATTTTAGGTTATGTCAGAGCATTAGCAAAATCTTAGGAGAATATATCCAGTGGAAAGCTTGGGAAAAACTGAACAGTTGATTGTGGTACCAAAAAGAAATATAGGTGTTCTGGAACATGTAAATAGTATTTGAAAACGATGCTACATTATTGTCTCAAATATTCCATTTCTAGTAAACCTGATTTAAAATAAAATTTTCATTACTATTCTTAACCCTATTTTCTCAACATGCAACCCTGTCCCTCCAGGTCTTCATCTTTCTTGTTGTAGTTACCTTTTTTGATCCTTATTTAATCTTTTACCTGTATTTAGACTTCTTGCTGGGCTAATAAATCAGTTGGTTTACTTTGGATTTAGCATGTGGATATTGTGGATTGTATACCACTTTGTGTGAGTGTGTGTGTATGTGTAAATGTACATACATCCACATATATGTATACACACACATATATATATTGTGTCACTGTGTGTATACACACATACACAATATGTACGTGTGTAAACCAAATTGCTATGGCTTGTTTAGTGCAATATGTCAAGATTAATTAATACTATTAGCAGTATGTCAGTTCACAAGTAAACTTGACTTCACTGTGACCTTTTTGCTGATTTTGCTGATTTCACGAAGAAGGTTCTATTCTGTGAATTCAGATCAGAGAAGGGAGGGTGACCTTTGGGATAAAATGTGATATTTTAAACATGATCTTTAACTTGTATAATAACACAGATTATGTTTCTGGGAACAAGAGTACTCATAAAAAGACAGTTTGTTGTTTTTCTTTAAGTGTCACCCAAAAAATGAACTTCTTTGGTCTATTTCCAGTATTTAGTAGATACAGAGATTGCTCACCTTTCTTCTTGCAAAGACACATATATAAACTTTTGGAACTTGGTATAAAACAGTTACTCAGCCCTAATAGTTCTGTCATCATTTTAAAAAATCTTAAGTGCCAATTTGCATACAGCTGTTAAAACAAAGCAATCTGCTTGGGAAAGACAGTTGGTACAACTGCTGCTTTTCTCTTTGTCCTTTTCAGTTTCTGCAACATAGAAACATGAATCATCTGTCACCCTAATTGGACAATGATAACCCAATGAGCGCATAAATATATGCAACATAATTCAACCTTGATTGCTTTAATTGCTTATATTCTGTGGTGAGTTCTGCAACCTGTTTCACCCAAGTTTAGCCCTACTTTGTGAATCAAGGCCCACCAAAATAGACTCTAATCCTCTTTCCAAAACTGTACAGCACACACCCAAACTTTGTCCCAAAGAATTAGAGGATTAACTAATGAAGAAAAATTATTCTTGCATAAGGAGGTGATGTTGGATGTAGCTCATTATCTAAAATAGTGCAAATGTCAACAATTTAAAAAAGTGGGAGACTCTTGAGAACTCCTCTGTCCTATCCTTTTCAAAATGGCACAAATGCTATAGCTGCCACTTAGTATAAGTAGAATAATAAGCGCAGGAATGAATTGAAGCATATTGCTTCAATTGCTTAGAAGAAGTAGAAAGCTTATAGCAGCTTTTAGAAAAAAGTGAGCCGCTTCTTATAGATGCAAACCCAAAAGGAAATTTAAAGATAAAGAAATAAAAATGCATTTTTAATTGCATTATGGACATTATTATGTAATATTTTAAATATATCTTTAAGCCAATCTTCCACAACCTACAGATATTTTGATCCAATTCTTATGGTTAACAGTTTTTTGTTTTTGTTTATTGTGCTAACATTTCAGGCTGTTTGCTTTTTCAAAAGATTAAAATAACCTTGAAACTAGACAGTATGTAGCATTTTCTTTTCTAGATTTTAGTTATGATAGTTTAAGTTACAATGTATAAGAATTATAAAAGGTTTAAACAACTTTGGTTGCCCAGGGCTAAATAACATCAGGGTTTTTAAGCTATAAAGATCAAAGTTCAAACTGTAGTTTGTGATTTTACACTCATATCACTTGTTTTCTGCTGACCACAGAACACTGCAAACAAGTAATACTTTTGTAGCGAAAAGGTTTAGATTATTCAAATACACTCAAGCAGCAAAGTTATTTTTTTATAATTCCTTTTTAAAATATTGTATTACTTAATATGATTAAACATATAAAACCATGAGATTGTGAGTAAATCACAAGAAGTTCAGTAATGGTGCATAAAATATATAAAGATAGAATTCTCAGTGAAAATAAAGAGAACATTCTTGTCAAGTATAAAATTTACACAGAATGTGTCTGTGGCTACTTAACTCCAGTGTTCAGATGACCTGTTTTCTACAGTTCTTCATATTCTTGGAATTTAAAGCACTGTTGAGATGAAATGGCTTTACAGCCATTATTATCTGCAGTAAGGTTTTATAGTAGAGAACAATCTGTTACCCCAGAATCCTGTGCAATCCCTGAAAGTGTTATGTGCAACTACTAGATCTCTAAAATTGTGTCATGTTTAATCTAACAGAAGTGGATATGTGTTATAAATACAGGAGTGGGAAGTAATTCTTTTTAGTTGCACATAGCAGGAAATATTTTTGTAGGTAACAGCTTCTAAGCTACTTGGCTTATTCCCCCAACATTGATAGGGTTGTATATAGACCCAGGAGGGGATAATTAGCCAACTATAGGCTAGACTGAGAATTGCATAATAACTTAGAAGTGGCCATTGCAAATGGCCTTCTGTTTACTGCTTTGCATAGAGCTAGTACTAAAATTTTTGATTTGTTAATCTTTTGTGTTTCAAATGGCAAATAGTTTATTTTCTTTTTCTTGTATAATCCTTATTAAATAAGTTTTCAATAGAATAAAAACAGTAAAAATTTTGAATCATGAAAAAGAATAGGGAAAAAGAAATAAAGCAAAAGGCATAGAAAAGAAAATGAAATTCTTTTGTGTTTTAAGTGGCAAATATTTTGTTTCTTTTTCAAGAAAATAATTTCAGCAAAGAAAACAGCATATGGCAGAAATAGTGGATTACCAAGGGAGCAATTACTTAGTTTGTATTATTAATAGAAGTTAATGAAAGAAAGAAACTGTTTTGTGTTAATGACCATAACATGCATGTATTTTCAGAACAGAATAACCAGTTGGAAGGGACCTTGGAGTCTTCTAGTCTACTTCAATGCCCCTACAAGTGGTCATCCAATTTTTCATATCCAGTATTAGATAATATTCATTATATGAATATGAATTTACATTTATATAATAATACTTGCTTTCCCCGATTTTTATCTGACTTTGATCAGCTTCCAGGTAATCAGAACTGGAAGGTATTATTTTGTGCCTCCCAGGTTTTTGTTAATAGCTGCGTGTATACATGGATCTATGAGTTGCATATAGAGCATCCAGGAAGAAGGCAATAATAATAAAATATTACAGGTAGTCTTTGACTTACCAGTCACTTAACAAATGTTAAAAGTTACAATGGATTTGAAAAAGGTTAGTTAACAATCAATTCTTGAAGTTATGACTGCCGTACCACCCCAGCAATCACATGATCTCATTTCAGATGTTTGGCAACCAGCTCCCATTTATGACTGGTCGCAATGTCCCATGATCATGTGATCATATTTTGGAATGTTTTTTGCCATTTTCCATTGGTAAGCTGAATTCAGACTTATGACCATGTGGTTCACTTAACAATCTGGGGGCTTGCTTAACAGACATTGTAAAAACAATTGTAAAATTGAGTCCGGTCGCTAAACTTATGACTACAGCAACGTACAGCCAAAATCCAGCATCAATAAGGTCATAAATCAAGGCCCATGTACAGTATTCTCATACTTGTTCTGTGTACTAGTGCAGGGGTCTCCAACCTCTGAGCCAGGATGGACTAGTGGACCATGAGCTGTTTGCAACCAGGCTTTAGAAATGGTGGGCAAGCGAATGCACATCCCCCTTTGCCACAATCAAATGGAGCTGCGCCCACACTTGCCAGCCACTTGCGTGGAACTATCCCTTCTCCCTCCCTCCCCCCCACCCCCCCGCCACTCCTCAAAGCCAGAAAAGTTGGGGAACTCTGTACAAGTGTAAAAGTATTTCATTGATAAGTACAATTTAATTTTACACTGCCAAAAGCACTAATTGCTGTTTTCTCTACCGTATTGGTAGCCATGCAAATATTCTTTCTGTGACCTTTAATACAGTCTTCATCAACCTAATGCCCTTAAGTTGTGGTGGTGAGCATTAATCATCCAGCCAACAGGGAGTTGTAGTCCAATAGTATTGTGGGGCATTTGAGAAGACCATTCATATATTAATTATGCACACCCTAGCACGTTTGAGTTTATAGAAGAGCAGACCTCAATCTTCTGAAATTAAAGAAGATTGAATAAATCATTTTAAAATATGTTTTTCATTGAGAATAGGAAAAAAATGTATGTGCCGAATAATATTTTTACATTATCCATATACCAGATCAAAAGATAAAGATGTGGTTGTCCTGATATAAATCTATTAATCTTTTACTAGAACCATACATTTAAGTTAAGTACATTTAAGTACCTAAACGATATATTTGGTAATGTTTGAAAGAAACATTGAAAAATGTAAACTAATAGGTTAATCTTAACATGCAGTGGAATCCATGGAATTTAATGTGCTTTGTTATAAACCGCTAACAATACTGATAACTAATAATAGAACAAGAAATGACCACTACAAATTGCCAGTCATTTGTTTTGCAGAATGGTATTGTTAATTGTCTTCATGGCAAACATTCTTCCTTGATTGCATAAGTTAAGTTACTTTTGGCTTCCGAGTAGGTAAGAAACCTGGCATCAGTCTTTCAATGTTTGGACTAGTTGTCTTACCATATGTGGTATTCAGTATTAAATAGTATTCAACATTCAAAAAAGAAGTCAGACATACATTTTGAACCTAGAATGATCAGTTTTAATATTTTGCTAATGCATTGATTTTAGCCAGAGTCATGTACTAGAGATAAATGACAATATGAAACAAACTTTGTGGATCAGATTTTCAAATTAACATACTTTCCTGTAACTATCTATAAACTGGGAAATTATTGGGACTATTTATTTCCTTATGCATTGTTTTAATTTTTTCTTCTAGGTCAATGTTCGAGTTATCACAATGGATGCAGAACTGGAGTTTGCTATCCAGCCTAACACTACAGGGAAGCAGCTGTTTGACCAGGTTAGTGTAAGCATGCATTAAAAATTTTTTTTAAAAGAAAGAAATTGCAGGTGAGAATTTGATTTCTGACCAAACAGAAAACCCTGAAATCATGAATACCACAGATTAGTATTCCTCCCCTCTTTATCTCTTCAACCCACTGACCATCTCTACCTATTCTTAAGCCAAAGAAAACCAAACTACCTCCTATGTTGTTAACAGCTATAGGTTCAATAAATGTGGTAGTTGACATTTCCCTTGACATTCTATTTAACATTAAATTAGTTTTTTTACTTTTCATTGTTGTATTTTCATAATGAGATTACTACGATATCAGCTAACAAAAGTTCTGCTGTGTCCTGTAATATATTTCTTATAGATAAAAAGACAATATGCATCCGTGTCTTATTCCCCTTCCTATTCTGAGGCATTTCATTTTCCCAGATTCATTTCTTGTAGCAATTTCTTACTCATTGTAAAGGTTGCTCAGAACACATAACACAGATGTGTTATGACACATCATTAGCCTGAATATTACTAATGTACTGTCACCATCTACAAATCAAAGGCCTTGTACTGAACAGAACAAATTTAAACCTCTTAATATCATTTGTACTTATTACCTATCTTACATTAGCTATCCTATCACGTATCCATCTGCCTTTTTGGAAACTTGTCTGTTTACTCCACATAAAACTTCATTATTCTTCATAGGAGCTTAAGCAAAATGTTGTTTTATATTTTTTTTAAAAGTACCATGGATTTTTTTTTGCTTCTTTTTCATCTCTCCTTCATAAGTATCTTTACCTAAGCTGTATATTTTCCTGTGATTTTTTCCAAACCTCAAGTTGTATTGTTAATTTTTCTTTTATTCATTATTTATTGATATTTTTGACTGAAATAGAAGGAGTTAGGAACCATATGCAGTCCACTTTGTTGTCTATATTATCTTGATTTAAAATAATCTATTAGCTTTTCTTTTTGCACCATTGGGGTAGAATGGCATGTTTATTGGATGTTTACTAAGTGAAAATACTGAATTAAAATTCTGAGAAAGAAATCCTAATGCACCTCCTTGGGGTTCCAATTAGAATGACATAACAATGACATTAAATACTCGATTATTAGTCTCTGTCACATAATTCTTCTTTTATAACAGGAGCAATATATGTTTATTTTATTAGATGCTAGGAAATAAAATCAGTTCCAGTGGGTACAATCTGAAATGTTCCAGAATGATAAAGAGAAAGGAGTAGACAAGTAACTTTACAAGCTTGTTTAAAAGAAGCTTATAGGACATATTTCTAGATAGCTAAACAACATATAAAGTAGACAGTCAAGCAGGCATACTAGAGTAGAGCTGGAAACACATAACAGGATAATTCTGTTAAATTGATAATTTCATACAAATATCTTGAGAAGTGCTTTGCTAGATAATAAAGGTGGATATGAATCCTGTGGACTACATTCAATTTGTGAATAAAAAGATTGAAAAGTTACATAGTTCTTCTGTCCTGTTTTTTATTTCTGATATAATTGGCAACTCTGCACATTGATACATCTTGTTTTTAGTTATCATAGAGTATATCCACACTACCTCCTTAATCTGCCCTGTTCTTGTATTCATGGCAGCTTGGCTCTGAAATGGATTCAGAAAATCCTTCCCAGACTAAGATTCTTTAACAGCAGTTTGCGAGATGTTCAGTCTAGACTACTATCATGTTCTGATTGGACAATTCTGCTGCTGTGCCCTCCCACTTTTTGGTTTCAGAAAAGCCAATTTGGCCAATTACTTGCCTTTCTGGATATATATACTGTATATACTTTCATGTACACATGTGTACAGCCACAAATATTGGCAAAGTTAAATTAGTTATATATACATCTATCTATCTATCTATCTATCTATCTATCTATCTATCTATGTATATATTATATTATATATTCTAGGTTATATTATGGTATTTTCCCACGTCATTATAGTTGTGCTTTTAAAGTTGTAGCAACGTTTTGACAGAAGCCTGATAATGGCAGATGAGATTCTGCCGAAACGTTGCTACAACTTTAAAAGCACAACTATAATGATGTGGGAAAATATCCGAACAAAGCTGAATACCATATATATAAATATCCAAAACTTAAGAATGAAGATATAGATAGATAGATAGATAGATAGATAGATAGATAGATAGATAGATAGATATAGATATAGATATGATATAGATATATATATATATATGGACATATATTGCAGGCATGACTTTTTTTTTTTGCTTTTTTCCTGATTTTCCTGAATAACACCTGCTACAGACTCTTTTACAACAGGTTTTCCCTGCTAGTTTAATAACTATAAAACTTGCCTTACTTCCCCTATTTGAAATTCAGCAGGATTTGTGTGGGGTATTTAATTACTATTTTTATTATACTGAGCTACCTACTTTTTCTCAATGTTTTCTGGTGCATTTACTTTCCAGCCCAAGTAAATAACAATCAGAGAATCATACATATCAGCATACCTGTCCCTGAAATGTGTCTTTTAAGGAAGCAGTTCCCAACATTTTTTCTTTTTTTTTAATTTTTACAATCTTTATTTTGGAATTCAAGCTTCTATATATCTTATGTCTTATGCCCAATAACATTTTTAAAATTTTTACCTTCCTTATATCATTTTCTGTTTCCTACATGAAATGAAACCAAATGATGCACTTCATCATGTTATCATATAGATGTCAGGATTCCAGCAATTACTCTAATTAAATCATGATTCTCGGGCCAACCTTCAAAAAACTTCAAAGGATTCATTAGAGGTGACATACTGGTACTACCCTGTATGAAGCCAACTCTGGCATACCTAATTTACAGTCACCTGTGACCCTGTTTTCCCCCTCCACCAAGTGTCTCATAAATCAGATTCTCCAGTTGAACACGTTCACAGGCTGGGTGTCATCATTCAGTTCTCCAATTAAATATATTCATGGGCAAAAACTCTGGTATTTTAGTTACGATCTTTTAAAGATAAGATTTGGAATGTACTTTCGCTTTTAACTGCTCTTCCAGATTTCCTTCCTCCCCCCCCCCTTTTTTTTTGGCAACTACTAAAACAGGCATAGGAATGTTTTATGAATTGACAATAGAGGGATCATTATAGCCTCATGGTTGCATAGTTGTTTTATGATGATTATTGCTAATTAGAAGTTGGAAGAGACTTTATCTTAAATTAAATACAGTACCAGAGGGAAACTACAGCTACTAGATTATTGTTTGGCTGGAGGCAAGTTAGTCAAGCTATCTATAATTTGTTCAAATTGGTGAACAGATCAGAAAAAATAATTAAGCCAAAAGCAATTGTCATGAACTGTAAGCAATCGGAACATTTGTCGATGCAATTAAATAGTCACTTGATACAGAAATAAATTGATAATGCTAAAGTAAAAAATTCAACAGTAAGAGAGACCACATATAAATGTAATTAAATTAAAAAAAAAAGAAATGTATTATTTTGAACCTAATTTTCTGCTTTAGCCATTGATTTCTCAAGGTAGGAAGATCCCCCGAAGGCTTTCATATCAGTATACAAAATCTCTCTTGCTCATATCCCTACCATCATTGTTCTTCAGATTCTACAAATGTGAATCATTCTTCTGTTGCACAAAAATCTCCTTTCTATTTTGGCTGCTTACAGGAAAATGGCATTCCTCTGGCTTGTAGCTGCTCCACTCTTCTTCCCGTTTCTCTGAATCATGCTTATGAGCCACACTAAGGCACTCTGGTTGAGAGCTCTGTGTTTTTCATCTTTTTGCAAGGGCTGGCCCCTATTGCTTGCCAGGTTTATTAACAGTATGGGTGAGCACCATTTCTGGAAGATGGGAGCAGACAGTGTCACCCACGTATACCCAATCACAAATTCTCCACTTGCAGAACTGCATTTTCCTACTGTTGAAAAGGCCGGCCATAAGACACTTTTTTTTTAGTGCCATTGTAACTGTGAATGGTTGTAAGTCAAGGACTACCCTTATAAATAGTTAATAGCAATTTCACCAAGTTCCTCCAGTTTTCTAGAATTAGGTTGTTGATCAGGAGCCCCAGTTAATTCCTCCAAAAATTTGAAACTATGGAACATCAGAAGATGTACATTTTTAGGCCACACAGCTGCACGGGGTCAGGAAAATAAATGTTTTGAGTTTTAAGAGGTGATGAATGGGCGGCAACATATGGTTGCCCTCCATTGCTGCTCCCTTAATACTTCCTTAATTCAAACATATTTTCCTGAACCTATGTTGCTAGATTCAAGTCTAGGAAAAGGGCATTGTTTATATAGAAAATAACGAATAGCTACAAAATGGAGGCAACCATAATATAGAAATATAACTTTGACATCAAAAATAATCTTCCACCATGCATATTTAATTATGGTGCATTAGTCTTCATTGATTTATAAAAGATGCAGTATTCAAACAATATTGCCATGTTTTATTAAGGTGTTTTCATTATTCAAAAATACAGTATGGGTTCAAACTGAATTTTCCTTGGGCAAGACTCTGAGCCTAATGGGGTTACTATTAAAAATAATATAACAATACTATTATAAATGATCTTATTTCATTCAAGCAGAAATTACATTTTAGTTACTTTAACATTTCAAGTAGAATTCTAAATAATTGTTTTATACTTTAATCTATCAGCATGAATAGTATGTCTTTTCTTCGGTCTTTGAAACCAGTTCTTTTTTTTCTTTTTTTTTTTGTCAGCTGAGTTTAGAAAATTAAGTGTGAATGCAATATTTTTGTCATTTGCTTGACATGGCAAAACTTCAATGGTTTAAAATTACCTGTATGAATTGTCTTAGGAAGTGTTACAGCTTTAAATCCACTGCTTCAACCTTTCCTAATTCCTTTTAGGTGGTGAAGACTATAGGTTTGCGTGAAGTATGGTACTTTGGTCTTCAATATATGGATAATAAAGGTTTCCCAACCTGGCTGAAGCTTGAGAAAAAGGTAATGAAATAAGCTAATTTTGATTGTTAAAGGTCCAAACATAGGTTTGCACTATTTAATTGATAATCAGTTCCATCTAAATCTTTAAATCAAATCACAGTCATCTCAGTGAAAAATAACATATCTATTATTTGCTGTCATCATTGTTCGCTATTACTGTTTTATTTGCGTTTAAATCTTTAAAATAATCCTGCAAAGCAAAGCAAAAGCAGTGCAAAAATTACAATTTATTTATATACAAGCAAGCAGGTAGATGATAATGACAAAAAGTCCAGTTAAGCAGGATTCTGGTAATGGTTATCACTCACCCATCACTTTCTTTCTTCAAGGATTTTCCCCCCCTAAAGTAGCTAGCAGTAGCACTTATACTTACATACCTCTTCATAGTGCTTTACAGCCCTGTCTAAGCAGTTTACAGAGTCCCAACAATATGGGTCCTCGTTTTACTGACTCGGAAGGATGGAGGGCTGAGTCAGCCTTGAGCCGGTCAGAATGAAACTGCTGGCAGTCAGCAGAATTATTCTGCAATATTGCATTTTAACCACTCTACCACCTCGGCTCTGAAATATTGTTGAAATAATGACCAGCAAAAACCAACAAGAAAGGGATATTTGTCAATTCCCTTACTCCTAGCCACTTTCTTTAAGATCCAGTGCTGTTAAAGTAAAGCAATTTGTTGAGAAGTTTAGCCTTGGTTATTGATAAGAAGAGCTAATCACAGCTATGCATTTCATTCGAATAATAAGGGTACGTGCCCTTATAATTTAGAAAGAGGTACAGAAAGAGGTACATAGTTAATTCAATGTGCTAGGACAATAGTAATCTGCAATAGACTTTAGGGCAAGAAGCTATTTATGCCTTGAAGTATACTTAACAGGCACAGCAGAACCATCTAAAGGAGATTTTGAGTACAACTAACATTTGGTGTTGTAACTGTCAGGTTTTTGATACCCTCTTGTATAGCAATTTCATTTTTTTAAATGTATAAATAAAGATTGTTGGCTGTCTGGTGGGGACCAGTGCGTTGGCCAACTGAGTGTACACTCACTGTATATGCATGCATACTGAGAATCTGAACACAGTTTAGTCTCAACATTCCTTTAATCTTCTCATAATATGGACATTGTATTTATTTCAGTTAGCTTGGACTCTTGGTACATAATTTTCTAAATACTTTTCAAGACAAGTCAATCTGCCTAGAGTGGTCTGTTCTTATAGATACAGTGTGGAGACTAGTCAAGACATGGGTAATATAAGACATAATCCATACTGATTTAAAGAATTCTCTCAGAAAATTATTTTTCCACTGACCTATTTGTAATCATTCATAGGAGGTATAAACAGTATTAATATCTGTTAGGAAAAAAAGTGAAAATATAATCTGGTCCCACACTACTTAATAGATTAATTATTATTACCTTTATTGTCAGAGTGCAACATTTGTACAATGAGATTGGCTGAGCCTCCCTTCGTGCACCACCTCCCCAACACAACTCACAGTGAGGACAGAAGTCCCTAACCCAGTCCCAATCTTATTACATTATGTGACCTTGTTGCACAACGTGCCATCTCCGCAAGTCTATAATACTATATTGATATGAAGTTATTTTCCATTCAGAAGTCTGACAGCCCACGGGTAGAAATTGTTCTTCAGCCTGTTGGTGCGGCTGGCTATGCTTCTAAATCTCCTACCCAGTGATAGGAGATTAAAACAGTATGATGGTATTGAAAAAAATATACAAAGTTTATATTAGTCTTTCACAAGTCTTTCCAGTTTGTGCTCAGTTCATGCAAAGTAGAAGTTTCCGTCTCCCTCCCCTTAAATTTATAAAACTATATAGCTTTTGCAGGCAATTCAGTTGAACTGACGATTGAAACAACTGTGTCAATTATCAATGTTAATGTAGTAGATGCCGTTTAAAATGGCTAATCCTATATGCTTAACACATTTTTTTTGTGCATAGTAGGAATGCTGATGCACAAAAAAAAAATTTAAAGGGACTATATAAATCTGTAAACTTGGGTTATGTTGTGATACCAAGATAAAGTAGTTGCAGCAGCCAAGAACTCATAATCTAAATAATGTTTAAATAGTAGAAATAATGTTTAAAATAGTTAACACCATTTTATTTTTCATATTGTAATCCAAATGTGTTATAATGATGGATAACTTTTCCCCAATGGGTCCTTATTAAGCAAATAAACAAAGAACAAACATGCTCTGGTTGACACATGGAGTGAACAAATATTAGGAAATGTCTTCAGCTTTCCTTACCCCAAAGCCAAATATATGAACAGCAGCATTTTTGGTTTTTCAAAAAGACATTTTACTTCTGTTAAGTACTGAAGTGATTTCCTTTTCTTTAGTGCAAAAAGTTTTGTGTGTGTGAGAGAGAGAGAGAGAATGTATGTTCATGCTCACTGAAAGTTGACATCTCCTGATAGTGCAAACATCCTGAAAGATTGTTGTTCCTGTTTCTAGACTTATCAAGTCCTGATGTTTGCTGAGCTATAGGAAAAAAACAACCCAGAAATGTAGAGATTTCCTTGCTCAAACAACCCTTCCCCCCCACGCATGCATGTAGCCATGTTATAATATGACCCCTATTACCAATAAAGGAGAATATTTGTAACTCAGGGTTGAAGTGAGGGGTTCTTGGTGCTCTCTGTGCATGGTTGTTCCCCTGCAGATGTTTCATTACCCAAACTAGGTAACATCATCAGGAGCACTGATAATGTTACCTGGTTTGGATAATGAAAAGTCTGCAAGGAAACAACCGAGTTCAGAGAGCACCAAGGATCCCTCATGGCCTTCCTAATAGTTACTGAGCAACATTATTGATCAAGTCATGGGAAACAGAAAAGCAATTGAAATTGTTGTTTTAACACTGGTATTTTGGGGGCAGAATAGCTTTTTATACTTAAGTAGTGGCTGTTGTTTTTACAGATTTAAAATAAGTTGATTCTTTGGATCTGGAGACAATCAGACAAGTTCAAAATATGTAATAACTTGATAATAAAATGTTATTATTGATTGGAGTCGGGCAGCACCAAAATTGAATAAATAAATATCTTTGTGTTCAACAAGTTAGTATTTCATAATTTACCAATACTTATTGTTGCTCCTCTTGACTTATCTCTATTTAGGTCTCTGCTCAAGAAATCAAGAAAGAGAACCCTCTCCAATTCAAATTTCGGTCCAAATTTTTTCCTGAGGATGTTTCTGTAGAGTTGATCCAGGATATCACGCAGAAACTGTTCTTCTTGCAAGTGAAAGAAGGAATTCTTAGTGACGAGATCTATTGCCCACCTGAAACTGCTGTCCTCCTTGGATCTTATGCTGTGCAATCCAAATTTGGAGATTATAATAAAGAACTGCACAAGGCTGGATATCTCAGTTCTGAACGCCTGGTCCCCCAGCGGTAAGCACTTCTGTTGAAACCCTGAGGCCCAGCTCTCCCCAATTCTATTGAACGAAGTTCCAGATGAGAATGTGGGATATGTAAAAGACACTAGAACAGATTTTGCAACTCTTACAGTTGATAGCCAATGTATTAAGAAGAGAGTGACACAATAAAATAAAAGGCTGAGATTTGTTTTTCAAAAATGTTGATAAAGCTAAAATACCAGTAATAGAAAAGAACTATGGTATGTTGTAATTTTCATGAGACTTAGCACAATTTAAGATTTTAAAAAATGTTTTAGAATATTAGGGATGCTCATTGCTTATGGGGTTCTAGTACTACACATAATAGTTAGCAACCAAACATGGTAGTGAGGCGAATACTTAAGTATTAGCTAATAATTAAGTATTAGGTTTTGAATCAATCGCTATCTCTCTTCCCAAACTACTTCAAAGGATGGTTGTTATAGGGAAAGTTAAAGGAATTATGTGTACCACTTTGAGGTCCTGAAGTAAAATGTGATCTAAACCTAATGAAAGTTGGAATAAAGAAATGGGGAAATATTATCGACATAGAGTGTCAGTTGAATAGGTCTATTATTTCTCAATTCACTTCCGGTTTCAGTTAACAAACTAATAAATTGCTGCTACTTAACACTGCTTTAAGACATCAGTTTGTGTTCATGGAACTCTTGACTACAAAATGAATGGGCCCGGGACCTTTGCAGACATTTGCACATCCTTAAAGAATAACGTTGTGGTAAAGCTAGAGTTTAATCATTAAAAGACTAGTGTTGGAACTTGATCAAGGTTCATCTTTTTTTAAAAAAACTCAGAAAAGTGAATTTTTTAACTTAAAATGTTTTGTGCCATCTTTTCCATATATCCGACTTTGCTAGCACATGACATTTTTGTAAATAAAACAAATTGAACTTTAAATTTCAAGATATATCTTTATATTTTTAGAGTAATGGATCAACATAAGCTATCTAGAGAACAATGGGAAGAAAGAATTCAAGTATGGCATGCTGAACATGGTGGAATGCTTAAGTGAGTTATTTCATTGAATTTTTTATTGACTTTTAAAAATTGATCTTAATTATTTTCAAAATGTCCAGTGTTTAATACTCGTATTCCAATCCACACCTTATATGAAATTATAAGTGCTAGAGAAGATTTTTAAAGCAATACTTTCTTTGAAGTACATTTTGTTCTGCACTCATTATATTAAATTACTATTGATATGAATGAATATATCCAGCATGTATATACTGTGTAGGCAAAGCCAAGATGATTGAGTAGAGTTAGTGAAATAATATTGAACACACAATGGGGAAAAAACATAAAAATTGATAAATGGAGGAAAGGGTTAGTAAAGTGCTGATATTCTATAGGGAAGTGAGATAGTTCTTTTAGATCTTTTCTGTTATATCTAGTAGTCTGAGTATTTTATTTTCCCACATCTCAAAGCTCTGCAACAAGTCTTAACATTTCCCATTTTGTATTAACCAGAGAAAATGCCATGCTGGAATATTTGAAGATCGCTCAGGATCTCGAAATGTATGGAATCAACTATTTTGAAATAAAAAATAAGAAAGGAACAGACCTTTGGTTGGGAGTAGATGCACTTGGGCTCAACATTTATGAAAAGGAAGACAAGTAAGTGGAGATATTTGTAATCCTTTGTAAGACTAAAGAGCTGCTCTTGTGCCAAAGAATTATCTCATCCGTGATGTGTACCTTTATAGCAATCATATTTGCTAAGGTCACCTTGCCTTTCAGAATATATGCTAAATAATATTGTGCCTGGGGTGCATATGACTTCAATGTCACCTGCCTTGCTTTATCTCTTAACTGCACTGTTTTCTCCTTAAATTCATATACAGGCATGTGGTTTCGGAAGGAGAGACAGGGGGCTAAATGGAATAATCATTGCATGGCTTGTTATTATTATTATGTATCATACTTTAATGATAATTCTAGAAAAAAAATCAGAAGCTAAATCCATTTTCAGTTGTCAAGTTTTGGACACCAACCACCTGCAGTATCTAGGGTTGAGTTATGAACCAAAGGATAATGTAGACAATCCATGACCCATTGGCACATTTTGCTTTCCATATATAATATAAGCTTGTGATGATAAGCTTCCCTCATGAATTTCAGAAGAGCTGTGGTGAAACTATTTCCTCCACCACTTCAGCTGACCAATAGAACTTCTGAGTCACTCATTCCTCCCTTACCGGCCACCACTGTTAAAGAGTTTTCAGATTTCAGCCTCAGTTCCAAAGCAATCTGTCAGTCCTTATTTTCAACCAATTGGGAACAGGGGTCAAAGGGAGATGGGGGAGTGAAGATAAAGTCCTCCCATTTTTTCCTTATGCCAAATAACTTAAAGGTTTCTGGAAAGTGTAGTCAAAAGGCATGCTGCTGAATTCGGCCACAACTCTGCCAAATTTTAATTCCTTGGGTGTCATGGGTCCCAGTTTTTGGATGTATTCTGTAAATTAGCCAATTTGAGATATGTTGATTCAAAATTGTTGCCCTATGATGCATTGTGTCACCAGATTGAAGATTACAAAGTATCAACCCGATACGTATGTTATAGTCTTAATAGCCTGTTCTGTATTGTATGTGTATGTATTACACAATTAGGAAAGAGGAGTGCACATTTTGCCTGTGGAAAGCCTCAGATTCAATCCCTGTCATCTTTAGTTAAGGCGAAGGGAATCTCTGTTTCGAGAGCTGTGGTTCATTAAAGTAACCAAGACTGAGCAGAATATATTGACACTACCATGTAGGAAGCCTTGCTTAATCATACAGGATTCTCCCTCAGCTTTCTCCCCAATGGAGAACTGCCATTATGCTCAGTTGAGAGCTTTTTATAATCACTTATTCCATGCTAGGAGCCATTAGTGTGAAATGATTCTTAGCCAACAGGTTGGCTTTTATCTGGAAATTGCTCAGGTAAACTTAAGTTAAATTCTTGGAATACACGATTGACAATTTTCGTTATTTTAAGTCAGTAGCTCTAGGGTTCTTTATTAAGGAAGAGATTTGAAGAAACAGCATAGTGATACTCTAGAAATGAGAGAGAAGAAATTGAAAGATAACAATTGAATGTAAAAAGGAATGGTTCCTTTTCATGTAATACTTGTTCAATACAACAAGGATGTACAAAATTAACTTGAGCTTACTTTTGAAGCATAGTAGATTGTTTATGAATAGTAACTTGTCTTTGTTTCCAAGGCACATTTTAAGCCATATAAACATTCAAACAGGAGAAATTGTCTGCAAACATTGAAAAAAGGCTACATGCTAAGTCTTTCTTGACATTTTTAATCAAAATTATACCAAGATCACTGAAGAAAGGGTTTTTTTCCTAGCAACCTTATCACATCTAGAAAATAAGGAGTGTCACTCTTAAGGATTGCATGAGTGAAACTACTTCTAAATTCTTGAATGACAGGTCTCTTTGTGTAGCCACAGTCATTCAAACTGGTTTTACAAGCTATATAAAGCCTGCAAGAGGAAACATTTGCTTCTAAAGGAAAATCTGGGGAGGGGGGATGTGCACAGAAAATTAAGCATTGGCACATCTAATGATTCATAAGAGAATCTTCATGATATGGAAGTTAACTTGTTATGTCCTCCCTCCTTATTTTTTTAAATACATACTTGAATGCATAGAAATTGCTGGGGGATGGAATATGGTAAGGCACACCTATGGCTAACACTGAGTTTAGCATATAAATAACAGCACTTCTATTCTTCATTATGAAAACTACCTTTGGATTCCAGCACTTAATTACTGCATCAGTATCTTTAAAACAGTAGCCTGTATAAGTTGAGAAGCATTAAAACACAATGCTCCATGTTGAGGTATTACCCGTTAGGAGAATGAGTGCACTCAGGGAAACGTAGTGAGAGTGGTGTTGAATAACACACTACCAGCATTCAGATACACTGAATAGTAAAATGTAGGTTTTACTTCCAGTAAACAGGTAAACAAAGTCCAACAAACAGTCCAAATCATACACGGTTAAAACAGGTAGTATTCAATACAATCAGTCTAGGGATAATCCAAAAACGACGTCCAGTATCATAAACAAAATTCAGTAAATGGAGTTTGCTAACAGTTTGCAAGACTCACAGCAATTCCAGCAGAACGACGATCAGGCAAAAGGCAATAGGGAAATGCAAGAAGAGAACAAACCAGGTTTCTGGCTCCATCTTATGGAGGAACCTCAGCCAATCACAATTACAGCATTCTCTTAAAGATACAACAGTATTAAATAACTATCCTGGTTTATATATTGCCAACCCAACTCTTAGGTGACTATCATTCCTAACCCTCCAGTTATAATATTCTGTGTGAGTTATATACTTGTGTGTTTCTTTGTATGAGGAGGATTATCTTTGCTCAGATTTTAAGTTCTTACGTGAGCCCTGCTCTAACTATAACATGGATCTCTACCAGATAAAATTTACCTACATGTTGTAAAGGAGATTTAAATGGATGAAACTTTTATTTTGTCTCTCTGAGATGGCAGTGTTCCACTTTAAAAACTGTGATGTAAATATGAATAGAGGAATTAGAACTATAATGGTACAAAGAGAGAGAGAGGAGAAAGAGAGATACTTTGAAATATTATTTTTCTCAATCCCTGCAATTTGATGCTAAAGAGAAAGGGATAGGCAGTCATGTAGCTTCTCTACTCAAAAATGCTGTTTATTAGCATGTACACTAACTAAGTCAGGTACAAAATTGCATTTTGTGAAACTAGTATTGTCATGATGTCTTTTTGACCACATTAAACCCAGTAATCTGTCTTTTTTTTTTTTTTTGGCTTGGTATCCTTCCTGTAAAAGCTATGTTCTGATGTTTGTGAAGGTTGAAATAACTTTTGTTAGATGCCAACTGTTCAACTTATTGCAAAAGCTAGAAACAGATCTATTTTACTCCCAGCTCTGCTATAGAGGCCTCATGAAATAGGGGGGTAGCTTCAGCTCACAGTACAGGTAATCCTTGACTTATGTCCATTTGTTAAATGACAGTTGGAAGTTACAATGGCCTTGGAAAATGTGATATACCCATCCTCAAATTGATTACCGTTACAACTCCCACAGCCATGTGGTTGCAATTCAAGCACTTGGCAACCAGCTTGCATTTACCATGATTCAGTGTCTTGGGGTCACATGATCACAATTTCAAACTTCTCAGCCAGTTTGCTTCTGACAAACGAAGTCAATTGGAGAAACCAGGTTTCCTTAATAACTGCATGATTCACTTAATGACTATGTGATTTGCTTATCAATCATAGTAAAATATTATAAAATTAAGTCCCATCACTTGATGATTTGCTTAGTGACCAAAATTCCAGTAGTTGTACTTGTAAACCAAGGACTACCTGTAATTAAGCCAGATTTCTTGGTTTGAATTGTAGATTGTTTCCTTATCTGTATCTGCTTTGTTGTTTCCAGGTTAACCCCTAAAATTGGCTTCCCTTGGAGTGAAATCCGAAACATTTCTTTTAATGATAAGAAGTTTGTTATAAAACCAATTGACAAGAAATCACCAGTGAGTATAACTGATAATTAGAGTTGCTCCTGATGAAAGACAATAGTGGTTATTTATTTATTTTTTAAGGCCCCACCTGTTAATAAATCTTAGAATGAAATTGCATGCCCATTCAGTAGTTGAATTATATTGGAAACTGGTTTCTATAAAATAAATATGGTTAATGGTTAAAATTGCATCAACATAATGAGGAATGCTCCCTTCTCTTCATCACGTCCACATCAATATGTTAGAATGTTTGTTGAATCACTTTATTGTATTTATTGAATATTAATGTTATAGACATCACTTTCTTTCTCTTCTCTTGAGCAAAATTGGAGTCTTAAAAGGATAACTTGTAAAAAAAAAAGAAAGGAATATTTCCTTATTCAGTAACAACCTCTATCATTGCATTGTAAATTTTAATTTTCCAGATAAATTTTGAAATAATCTTTCTGTAAATCTTTTTTAAGAAGTTGGCATATTGAAAAATATGTTTTGTTTTGTTTTGCTTTCTTTTATAATATAAATAGGTCTTACCAGAAACTGCTTCAGTTTCAGAACAACTTCCTCTTTTAAATATTTGAATACTTGAAATTATTCTTTTCATGTAAAGAGAAAATTTAGTCATGTAGCCATTAACCATATTGAAATTTTGTATTCCAAATATTCACTGGATAACCCTGAGTAACTTTATTGTGTTCTTTTTCTTAATGTTAGCCTCATTTTCTCTTTTCACTATTTCATAATTTTCCTTCTGTCTTTGTTCCATCCTGCAAATGTACTTGCTCTCATACTTGGCTATTAAGAACTTAGGGACAGAAATTTTGAATTTGGATGATTTCCATACCGTTACTAACCCATGCACAAAGCACAATGAATATCAAGGACAAGTACAAAAAATGGAAAGAAGGACAGACAACTAAGGCAGAATATCAGCAGATAGCCAGAATCTGCAAAGATGAAGTCAGGAAAGCAAAAGCTCAGAATGAACAAAGACTTGGAACAAAAGTCTGCCAATAAAAAAAGTTTCTTCCAACATATAAATAACAAGAAAAAAATCAAGGAAACAGTCGGCCCACTAAAGAGAGAAGACGGCAAGGAAGTAACAGGCAACAGAGAGAAAGCAGAACTGCTTAACTCATTCTTTGCATTGTTCCTCATGCAAAAAGAAACTAGCTCAACCCACCAAAAACGTAACTGTAAAAGACAGACCAGAAATAAAAGTTAAAATAAGCAAAAAAAAAATAGTAAGAAAACACGTGTCTGATCTTGATGAACACAAATCACCAGGGCCTGATGGATTACATCCCAGAGTTTTAAAGGAGCTGGCAGAGGTCATCTCAGAACCACTGCACCATATCTTTCAAAAATCCTGGCGCACCAGGGAACTACCAGAGGACTGGAAAAGAGCTGATGTGGTTCCCATCTTCAAAAAAGGGGGGGGGAAAACAGACCCATGAAACTATAGACCAATCAGCCTAACATCAATACCTGGGAAGAAAAGATAATAAAAAAAACAGATCTGCCAACATCTAGAAACAAGTAAAGTAATAACTAGCAGTCAGCATGGGTTTGTTAAGAACAGATCATGCCAAACCAATCTTATTTCATTCTTCAACACAGTGACTAAATTAGTAGACCACCAAAATACTGTGGACATAAGATTTCAGCAAGGCATTTAACAAAGTAGACCACAACCTACTTCTTAGTAAGCTAGAAAAAAGTGGAATAGATAGCATCACCACTAGATGGACTCACAACTGGCTGACATACCGTACTCAACGAGTAGTCCTTAATGGGTCTAAGTCTACATGGAGGGAAATAAGCAGTGGGTGCCACAAGGTTCTGTCTTAGGCCCAGTACTCTTCAATATCTTCATTAACGACTTAGATGAGGGAATAGAAGGGGAACTTACTAAATTTGCAGATGATACTAAGCTGGCAGGAATAGCTAACACCCAAGAAGATAGGCTCAAGATCCAGATGGAACTTGACAGACTAGAACACTGGGCCATAAAATGAAATTCAATATAGAGAAAAGTAAAGTCCTACACTTAGGCAAGAAACACCAAAAGTACACATATAGACGGTGAAACCAGGCTCAATAGCAGTAACTGTGAGAGGGATCTTGGAGTCTTAGTGGACAACCAGCTAAATATGAGCCAGCAGTGTGTAGCCGCCGCCAAAAAAGCTAATGCAATCCTAAATTGTATTAACAGATGGATACAGTCAAGATCAAGGGAAGTACTAATACCACACTATAAAGCCTTAGTAAGACCACACCTAGAGTACTGCATCCAGTTTTGGTCACCACATTATAAAAAAGATGTTGAGGCTCTAGAAAATACAGAGAAGAGCAACCAGGATGATTAGGAGACTGGAGCCTAAAACATACAATGAACGGTTGCAGGAACTGGGCTTGGCTAGTCTAGTAAAGAGAAGGACCAGGGGAAACATGATACAGTCTTCCAATATTTGAGGGGCTGCCACAGGGAGGAAGGGGTCAAGCTATTTTCTAAAGCGCTTGTAGGCCAGACAAGGAATAATGGATGGAAACTGAACAAGGAGAGATTTAATCTGGAAATAAGGAGAAACTTTCTGACAGTGAGAACAATCAACCAATGGAACAGCTTGCCCTCGGAAGTTGTGGGAGTGCCATCACTTGAGACTTTCAAGAAGAGATTGGACTGCCATTTGTCAGAAATGGTGTAGGGTCTCCCGCTTGGGCTAGATGAACCATAAGGTCCCTTCCAACTCTGATTATCTGTTATTTATCATAGAAGAGGCTGTTAGAGAAGTATTGTTATAGCAGTTATTAAATTGGTCAGACTCAGAAATTATTAATGTATTTTTAGTGCTGAAATTAGCAATCATAGGCCAGTCATGGGAGAAGATCTAATCCCTATATGATTAAGCAGGTTAATTTGTTACTGCTTGGATTTTCCATTACAAAGAACTAAGGAGCAAGTGAAAGGTTTAACAAACACAAAAACTATAAAGTAGGGCACTGCAAGTCTGAGTGTGCATGTGTATCTTTTTAACCTTTTCATCTCTTCTTGCCAGGACTTTATATTTTATGCTCCTCGCCTAAGAATCAACAAGAGAATCCTGCAGCTGTGCATGGGAAATCATGAGCTGTATATGCGCCGTAGGAAACCTGATACCATTGAGGTCCAGCAAATGAAAGCCCAGGCCCGTGAAGAGAAGCACCAGAAAGAGCTAGAAAGGTCTGTGCAGGAGCATAGGAACTACAACATGGCCTCCTACATTAAGTGTGATCATTCTGCAGTAGATATGTTGATAGCCTTACCATACTGTAGCCTACATGGCAATTATAGGGATACCAGAAATTAACCTAGAGTGAGTATAGATTGGTAAGGGGTTGACTTGCTTGAGATCTTCAGATCCTCTTTACGTCCTTCATGATTCCTTAATAGAAAAGTTTAGGTCACCAATCATGAGTGACTAGAAATGCAATCATTACATAATAAGTACTACTCTTGGTTTAAACAAATGTTCAGATACTTTCGCATTGTTTTGTCCTGGTTATTATGAATTTTTTAAAAAAAAAAAAGTGTGGTAAAATGTTTCCTAGTCTGCTCCAGTTCTAGAACTAATTTAATTTTATATCTGAAGAGAGATGTTGGAAAATGAGAAGAAGAAAAGAGAGACAATTGAGAAGGAAAAAGAGCAGATGATGAAAGAGAAAGAAGAGCTGATGATGAGGCTGCAGGAGTATGAAGTCAAGACACAGAAAGCAGAAAGAGGTACGACTTGCATTTTGTTGCCGAAACCCACATCCATCTTTCTATGTTCCCCACTTGTGATCCAATAAGCAGTGTCTTTAACGAGCAATAGTGATGTAAAATGTCATGGTGTACCATGGATTGAGTTTCCCAATTAATAGAAATACCCAGACAGGTAAACATGTCCTTCTGAGAGGAGAAGAATCTCACCCTAATGTGCTCCCAGAACTTTTTTCTGAGAAAGACTCCCTCAAAGAGAGTTGTGAGCAGGAGGAGCCTGCAATAACATGGAATCATGGTGTGCTGTTACCATCAGGCTCTGATGTTAGGCAGCGCTGCTGCATAGTTCCAAAGTATCAGCCTCCTACGTTAATAGTTTGGTTGACCAAAAAATTAACCATTGGAGTGATGTTTGTGTAGTGTCAAGTGCAACGAAACCAGAAGTAATCATCACTGATTATCTTTAGCAGGTACGTGATTTGGACAGAGTTGGTCTAATAGATATAGATAGAAATAATCACATATGATTATAAAACCCAAATGGATGACATCTGCCTTTAATCTATAACTTGCTCACAACATGGACACGTCCTTGTTGGTTTCTTGGCCACAAAGCAAAGGTGATTTTCCTCTGCTTGCTTCTAAGATGTCCAAAAGGTACTTTTTTCCAAAACCAACTGGACTTTCTAGGTGCTAGAATGTAGGATTTTTTTCTTTGAAAATGTTTTGCTTCTCTCTAAGAAGCTTTTTCAGTTCATGGGAAAAAAAAACACCTTTAGGACAACCATGACCTGAATAATTGAGAGTAGACATTCCTTCTAAGATGTTTTCCAGTCTTCCACCTCAGTCAACAGCCTGAGGACTTCCTGCAAGTCAGCCAGTGCTGTCATCTCTGGTGACTAAAGCTGTAACTATTTATCTTCAAAGAATATCTTGCACATAAACAAGCACCAGCATTCCAAAAGCATAAATGTATGGAAGTCAGAAGTCTCAGTTGCATGTCATACTTAGCCATAAAATGATATGGTGAAAGGAACTTCTCTAAATCTCTGCAAATACTACAGGTAATCCTCGACTTACGACCACAATTGATCCCAAAATTCATGTCACAGATAAAGTTGTTACATGAGTTTTGCCCCATTTTACAACTTTTCCTGCCATACTTGTTAACTGAATAACTACAGTTGTTAAATTAGTAACACGGTTGTTAAGTGAATCTGGTTTCTCCATTGACTTCGCTTGTCAGAAGGTTGCAAAAGCTGACCACATGGCCCCATAACACCGCAACGGTTATAAATGTGAGTCGGTTGTCAAGCATCCGAATATCAATCTGCTGCGATGGTCCTAAGTGTAAAAATTGGTCATAAGTCTTTTTTCAGTGCTGTTGTAAACTTCAGTCATTAAGCAAACTGTTGTAAATCAAGGACTACCTGTACTACCTTCTCCCACAAGAAGCCAGACTGGTGCAATTTCCAAAGAGTGGGTTTTTAAAAAATCAGCATTTAAAATATATGTGACTGTTCCCCCCCTTACCCCTTCAGAGCTCTCAGACCAGATCGAAAAAGCCAGGCAGCTGGAGGAGGAAAGAACAAGAGCCCAGGAGGAAGCAGAGCGTCTGGAGAACGAGCGTTTGATGGCTCTGCAAGCTAAGGAAGAACTGGAAAAGCAGGCTGTTGACCAGATGAAGAGTCAGGAGCAGCTGGTATGGATCGGAGGCATTCCAGAAGGAATTGATACGAATCTTAGCAAAATAGTTGGGCTAAGCTCCTCTCCTCAGTGGTTATATAGCTTTTTAAATCTTGCCTTTGGTTCTCAAAGCCTTCACGGCAACCTACGGTGTGTTTTCAAAGTAATTTTAAAACATGTGGTCAGAGTGCAGTACTGCAGGCTACTTCTGCTGACTGTTGGCTGCCTGCAGTTTGGCAGTTCAAATCCCACCAGGTCAAGGTTGACTCAGCCTTCCATCCTTCTGAGGTGGGTAATATGAAGAGCCAAAATTGTTGGGGGCAATATGCTGACTCTATAAACTTCTGAGGGCTGGAAAGCACTATGAAGCTGTTTATATAAGTCTTAAGTGATTTGCTATTGCTAAAATGGATAGAGTACAGAAAATGGACCACACAAGCCAAGTTTTTCCTGAATCAATGACAAAATAAAATTTAAGGACGCATCTGTTTTTACAGAACAGGGATTTCTACAGTCTAGTGCTGCTATAGAGAAAGTGGTTGAGCTGCATTTGAGCTGGAAATGAATTAAAACCCCTGCAGGGGTCAAAGATTCCTTATAGAAAGAAATTGTCTTTTAATGTTCTAACTTGCAGCCAGAAATAAAGTAGCTATTGTTGATACTGCAGGAATAGACTAATGGGTTTCTTATAGTTGGCACTAGCAAATTTTATTCAGGCGATATTTAATAAAATTTGTGAAAGTTCTCTTAAGGCCAACTTAATAAAGTTGGATGATAGTTATCTATCCTTAGCATAAGTAAAGTTTGCCCACCTATATTTTACATTTTTGTAGCTGCTATTATGTCATTTTCTGACCCAAGAACAGACTCTGAATGTCCGACCCCATCCAAAACCGGAGGCTCTAGGAATAGGGAGCAGTTCTCTTACTGATCCATAGTACTTCTATCTCATGTAATTTCTTTTTTCCCCTCTCAAAAAAGGCTACAGAACTTGCAGAATACACAGCCAGAATTGCTCTTCTGGAAGAGGCAAGGAAGCGTAAAGAGTCTGAGGTTGAAGAATGGCAGCACAGGGTAAGCTAATGTGTTCCACTCTGCTTTACTTTCAGGGTTTTAGCAACTTTAGGTCTTCCTTGGATCTTGATTACAATATAATTCATTGGAAATATACTGTATATCATACAGTCTATTGTCCTATAAAATTTGCTACACTATAAAGAATATAAGATAAGCCACACTGCATCAGAACTGACATTTCATATTTGCTTTCCACAACGACCAACAGGGTGCTTCCAGAAAGCTCATTAAGAGTGTGTGAATTGAGTGTTATAGCACTGGCCTGCTATTTAAGAAAAAATAAGTATTTTTTTATTCAAACTAGGAGTATTTCTATTACCAGAAAGATCCAAATAAAATTCAAAACCTGCTTTGACTTTTCTAACATTCCCTTTGCAAGCTGCATGATCCTTCTATCATTCTTTTTGACAGGGCATAACATGGAATGGAAGTAGTAGTATACATAAAATCCCAATATTTTGCAAATTGTCTGAATTCCATTCTATCATTGCAAGATAATCTGTTTTTCTGAAATTCAAATATGTAACTATTTTGGCCATGAAAATTGGCAAAATTTTCATAAGCAGTTGTCAGGTTTTGATTGACTCTGAGCTTGTTGATCAGAAAGGTCAGCAGTTCAGTGGTTCGAATCCCTAGCACCGCATAACGGAGTTAGCTCCTCTTACTTGTCCCAGCTTCTGCCAGCCTAGCAGTTCAAAAGTATGTAATAATGCAAGTAGAAAATTAGGGACTGCTTTGGTGGGAAGGTAGCAGCGTTCCGTGCACCTTCAGTGTTTAGTCAGGCCGGCCACATGACCATAGAGACGTCTTTGGACAGGGCTGGCTCTTCGGCTTTGTAACGGAGATGAGCACCACCCCCTAGAGCCGGAAACAATTAACACATATGTGTGAGGGAAACCTTTACTTTACTTTAATGTAACATTTAAATTGTTTTTTCTCAGATAGATAATAATAAGACCTCATTCTATCTGCAGCAACATCAGTAAAATTCAAAACATAAATTTATCACTGTTAAGTTAAAACAAAAATGTCTAGACAAGATCTCAAAAATTATTATTTCCTTTCCAGGTTCATTACAAATGGAATTGCAATTGATAATTTTGCAACATTAGTAACCATCATTGACGCACTCTGTATAATAGTTGGCTTAAAATAGCTTTGAAAAGTTTGTGATCAGGCTGTACTGAAACTTCTTCTCCATAAAAGAAAGCAATTAACACTTATTAACTGCTTCTTGTACTAATATCCACTGAAATCCCATTTCCTGTAACAACAATTGCCTTAATGGAATTGTCCCAATAGTCATTCCTGGGGGAAAAAAATTGGCCATATTGGAAAAATGCTGTTCATTAATTTTCTTCTTGGTGTTTTAACAATGGCTTCAATCTTTGTTTTTGTCAGGTTTCTTGTCATTAGAGGTTAGCAGATGTCCTAAGTACTTTACCTCAGTTCAAATTAACACAAGATTTAAACCAGTTACTGCTTCTAATTCTGAACAATTTTATACAGGCTATAAACCTAGTACTTATGAATTTTAAACAGTACAGTTTTACAACATTAGTAACTAAACAAACAGCGCATTCAACTTCTAAACCTTCGATTTTAATCAGTCCATTACAAAGTTCTGAAGAAGGTTCTTCCTCATATGATATACAGTACATAATGTTTTAGTTTTACCTTTTTTTGTTCTTAGTCCTTCACTTTTTATAAAAGATTCAGCCACCCACATTGTCTGCATTCTTTTCCAACCATTGCTCATGCACCTTTGAGAAAGCTCTGTATCTCAGACATGGGTGCTTCCAATCTTTGGTCTTTGGCATTACAACTGATGACTGAGGTTTAAGGCTTTCTCATTACTTCTCAAAATAACCAGTTCCTTATCAGTATGCCCAAGGTCTTTTAAGTGAGTTACAGCCTATTCCTCAGCTCTACAAACATCAACAGCATGTTCCAGTGCTAAATCATCTGTCCCTAAACAATCTGACTCTTACTCTTTCATGTCTTATTCCATGTAATCACGTAACTGTCCCAATCAAGACTGCATTAAAAGATTTAATTATGCTACATAGGCCTCTCTGTTTTATTGTAAAAAAATGTGTTCCTCCCTTATGTAATGTCCTTGCTTAATACATAGCAAGTTTCAGATTTCTCAACACCTGCAACATCTGCTTATTAAACTTCTCTTCAAATTAGAATGTATTAAATATGTCTGTTGTCTCCTCCCCATCAACAAGCTGAAACAAGACTGCTTGTAATTTCTTATTATTTTGATTAGCCCCACTTGCCACAATAAAGTTCAACCCTACGTTTCCATCTTCTCCAAAATTGCAACAAAATCTAAACCTAGAGGCTGTTGATTACACCTGCACCACACTCAAAGCTTCTCAGTTGACTTCTAAGTCTATATTATGTTTACATAACATACATAAATAATAAGAAAGACAAATTTAGTACACAGCTAGGCTTTATTGATAACTTGTCAGTGATAGAGAGCCATTCATGCAGAGATGGTTCTTTTGATCCACTAATATTCTTCTTGCAAGTAATGCATTACAACATATAACTATACCAACTTGTGTTTTCCAAATAATACATTCAAAAGCATATTGCGTCTAGTAGTATAAGTATTGCATAGCCATTGTGACTGGATTAGTAACACTTGATAGCTTTATTCCTCACAGGTTTGACTATTGCCTTTTAAAACATTCAGCTTTATGGAAGTAATTTACTCTATTTTGAGATAGAGATTCCATAGTTAAATATGTCGAAGCTTCGGGAACAGCTTCTCATCAAACAGCTGGTCAGGTGGCTATACAATTGAGCCATGTGACATAATTTAGGGGAGCACAAATCCCATTTGCCGGTATGAATGGATAGAAAAGTGCATCTGAGCCAGAAAGAGAGTCAGGAACATAGTCATTGGGAAAAGTGAATGGAAGCATGGTTGAAAATTTAGTTATTCATTGATTAAATTATCATAAATCTGTATATTTTAAGATTATTTGGGGAACACACAAATGTCATCAGATCTCATCTATTTTCTAAATAACATTATCACTGGAAACATATTCTTGGTTTCCCTTTTCTAGGCTAAAGAAGCCCAAGATGATCTGGTGAAAACAAAAGAAGAATTACACCTGGTAATGACTGCTCCACCTCCTCCACCTCCACCTGTATATGAACCAGTGAACTATCATGTCCATGATAATCTTCAAGATGAAGGAACTGAGTCCTCTGGCTACAGTGCAGAATTCTCGAGTGAAGGCATACTGAACGATCGTAATGAAGAAAAGCGAATTACTGAAGCCGAAAAGAATGAGCGTGTCCAAAGACAGCTGAAGGTAGGACTTTCCACATAATCTGTTAGCAATATAAAACAGTTATTATCATTCTAAGTACCATTTTATAATTTGCTCAAGAAGGGAGAAAGATGGTAATTGAAATGTATCTTTTTTTCAAAGGCTTAAGAAAGGTATCATATTTTATGGAGAAAGAAGATAATAATGTAGGATATAATGTAAAAATCTTTGCTACCATGTATCTTATAGTGGAAGGTAGCAATGACTTGGCAAATTTAAATGATCCAGATCTTGCATCTTCTTCTAATGCTAACCATTATAGGCTCTTAGACATGACTATGCTTATGACCATAGAACGATATGTACAAAACTCACCCTCAGATAGCATTTGCAGAATTTCCATATTAGTTTTTTGTTTTCCTCATAATGTCAGTTTCACAAATTTATTCTTTGCAAGTGTGTAATACTGTGTTTAAATATTGTAGACGCTGACTGATGAACTAGCTCAGGCCAGAGATGAAGACATGAAGACTCAGAACGACCTCATCCACACAGAGAACATGCGACAAGGCCGAGACAAGTACAAGACACTGAGACAGATACGACAAGGGAACACCAAGCAGAGAATTGATGAATTTGAAGCTATGTAAATGTAGTTTCAATGAAGACTCTGGGAAATGCAGATTTTGAATGTTGACGTTTCTTCATGAAAGGTCACTTGCAAAGTCATACTAGTAACTAAAGAAATAAACTCCCACACTGTCAGATGTCTGCTGAATTTAATAAAAACAGCCACCAGGATTTAAGTATACTAAGGAGAACAGTCACAGAGATGTAGTAAAAATCTTATTAATATTGTGTCAAAATACTAATGTCAAAGGGTGTCTCAGAGTCACTTTTTTTCTACATGTTAAAATATTTTTTTCAGCTTTAATAGAGGGCTTTTTACTACTACAAGTATATCCAGATTTGTTTGGAGTGTGGGAAGATGTGCCATGTTTCTTGTTCTTAAACACCCATTGTATTTGAAGATTGTGATGTTCTTAAGTCGCAAGTCATTCCTCCATCTCACTTCCTCTTGTTATTGCTGTAAAAATGTCACAAAAGGACTCTAAAAAAACCTTTCATCTTGAATTGGAGAGGCTCCCTGTGATCTCTCAGAGGGAGTGCATGATAGGCACTCTTGGATGCCTCTCTTATATTACAGATAGAGGGAAATTGTTGGTGTTCAATATTATACAAGTGTTGAACTGCAGCTTAACCAGTCAGCTGTAGTATCATATTTATATATATATATATACACAGACGAACACAATACAGAAGCCTGATGATGGCAGATGAGATTCTGCCGAAACGTTGCTACAACTTTAAAAGCACAACTGAATACCATACATACATACACACACACACACACACGCAATTTAAAGATATAAGTAGCATATAATTCTAGTTTGAAAAGGGTATTTTTGCTTTGTATATTTTGTTATTATTTCTTGTTAAACGAATGATATTTGGGGGGTCAAAATCTAATCTCTTGGGTGAGGCACAATCTAGAAAACATTTGTAAAGATGATTTTTTTTTTACTTGAAAGAAAATTGTAAAGCATGCCTGTTATTCAATACAAATAATTTCACTATTCCTATTTTTTTCTAGCAAATTTTCTAATTTTAAAAAAATGGTACCGTTTCAGACTCCAGCCATGAAGGGACTTTTATCAGCATTTTAAAATGTCTCTGTTGAAGAGAGTTGCTATGGATTTGCCTCAGTATCCCCTTGTTAACCTATTTGACCACCATCACTTCCCAGCCTCCCCCGGCCAATCCCATTTTTGGCTTTGGAAACCCCCATCGTCAAGAGTACAGTATGTGGCTAATCCTGCTTTACATACAACTTCCTATGCTGCTTTGTATTTTGAAGTTTATACCTCTGGAATCCTGATACAATGTGGTGGGATGATTTGTTGAATGCAATTGACCCATAAATAAAAATCTGCAAGGCAACATTTTTTTTCTCTTAAATTTCTCCATTTCTTGTTTCTGAAAAACTATGAAGCAACCCATTTGTTCAAGCGACAGGGCATATTAATAATAAAACAAAGTAAAATAATTATGGAAGAAATTATGACACTGAAGGTAAACTTTTAATTAAGTTCAATATGTAAATTAGTAACACAGAACAGCAAAACCAGATGCCAGGTAGAAATTAAGTTAATAACTATGAGCTTTAACCAGCGCTAAAGTTTCTAAATAGTGTGACCCATGTTTAGCCTTAATCATAGTCTAGCTGACTCTAGCAACTGAACCAGCTGATTACTGAACAGTACTGATGTAAACAATAGGAATGGCAGCTGCCATTGCCCCTCTATTGTCAAGATAGCCAGCACTTCCGATGAAGGGTGGGTGTTTTTTTTTAAATTTTTGCTTTCCTCTTTTCTGCAAAGAACAAAGTCTGCAATAGCCTGATCACAGCCACCACACCCAGAATTCTGAAAGGCTTATTGTTTGTTTCCCAGGAAAGATGCCCCTATTTGTGGGTGACAAAAAAAAAAGTCAAAATGGAATGAAAGAACTGGTGGCTTCTGCATTCCATGTTATTGTCTTGAAAGTCTACCCTGTTTCTCCAATACGGCCTCCCCCAATGGGAAGTCCCAGCATGTTTTACAGGCATGAAATGAAATTAAGCCCCTCCCCCCAAATTAAGGCCTATATTAAAACTTGCGAAATGGGGAATGGTGGGGGGGCTTGCCATTAGGAAGTACTTTTGTTGCACACCTGGATATGGTGCTGCCTGCGTTGACCCCGATACGAAGTGCCCCACTAACGCCAAGGTCAACATCCAAGCAGTCGCCGCCCGCCCACCCAAAGATGCAAGGGGGGGGAATTAAGTCACCCCTGAAAAGACGGCCTAGCCATTTTTTCAGGGCTCAAAAAAAAAATAAGACCCGGCCTTATATGAGAAACACGGTAGTGATGGTTTAACTTTAGGCTAGCCTGGGTTTGGAAATCATTAGACTGAGGCTGAGCTAAACCTGTAACAGGCCATAATTATATCTTACGAGTAAAGCATGTCTTTTTAACTATCGTTTAGATTCTCCTGTTGAACAATGTGATTTGTGCCCTGTAAATGTATGCCTCTGTTTCACTTCAGTTCTTGGTAAGTTTCCATTGTCTGTAGCCTTGTGAATACCAGGAATAATTACTTGATAATGAGAAGAGGAGGGGGTATTCCCTCACCCTTTTTTGAGCTTTATTTGTTCACCAGGACAGCTGTATTCACATTTATTCAAAAACCAGTGCAGCATTCTGCACTCCTGCTTTATCAGGATCTTGAGTTCATGAAGATGTATACAACCCAACATGGTATTTTGTAATTGCCAAATTACCCATATTATTAACTCATTCCATTTATTAAAATGTTAATTGTAATTTAAATGGGAAAGTAGCATCCTGAAAAACTAGCATCCTTACTAAACATCTTCATTTCCCAGATGACATTGGGAAATATAGATTTTGCATCAACATAGTTGCAAAAGATGTTCTTAGTAAAAAAAAAAAATGATGGATGGCTACAGATTCCCAGATATTTCTGCAGACAGTAGTGTTTAAAATATGTAATACTTCTTGTAAAAGGTCTTCCTGCAGTACTGTAGGATACCCTGGGTATGTTTGGTATTAGTAAATTTTCCCTTTATTTTTTCTTATCCTGAAATTAGCATATATGTAATACTTGTCTAAATAATCTTAGCACTTCATTAAAAGACTGAAGAATGCTGCTTTTCTATGTAAAGAATATAGGCATATGGAGAGTGCAAGGGATAGACAAACAACTGTCGTTGAGTGAATATGTTGTTCAAGAATTCCTCCTGAGCTGCATTTTTATAAACAATATAGTATATAACTTTCCCATAAAACAGCAGTGGTCATGTTGGCCATGAGAAAAACATAAAAATCAATACAGAACATATTTTTGTTAGGGCCAATAGAAGTTTAATAAGAGTTTCAAAGTTCATTTTTATATAATTGTATTCAAAGTTTTAAAAAGAAACTAATAAAACTAATAAAAGGAATTGGAAAGAAAGCTAAGAAGTGCAGTAAAGGAAAAAATAGAAGTGGATTCTGGTCTTTACAGCAAGTTATAAATACAATTATAAATTTACCTTTTACTCTAAGGTTACAAATGACTTTTCTTTCTACAATCAATCCTGTATAATTATAAAACCATAAATCAAAAATCATTTTTCTCTTTTATGCAAAAAGTCCATAAAGGGGTCAGTAAATCAGTAAGAAATATTGTCTTTTCTCTGACCAGAAAATATACTTTGATATTTAATAATTTTTAAAATCCTTTGAAACAGTATATGTATTTGAATTCAAAATTTTCTAGCTTTTTTACATGTCTGCAAAACATGAAAACATGTCCCTCTTTCATATTTCCAACATGTATTTGAAGTGCCTTGATACATTCTAATCTAGACAATTTCTTTGGTGACACACACTAGCATATAATATTTTATAAAAATACTCTTATAACAATGTAAATTTCAATTCTTTCAAGGGTATATTTTCCCATTGTTCCATATATATATTATAGCCAAAGTTTTAGCCCACTTTTACTTGTTTTTCTGTTTCAAATTTCAATGAACCTTTATACATTTTAGCAATTTACATTTGCATCATTTGTACACAATTCTGCTTCAAATCCAGTCTTACAATATTCAAAACAATAAATTCTATCAGCCTACCATTAGTTCTTCACTTGGTTTTATTTTAGTCCCCTTGACAAAAAAATAAAAAATAAAAGAACTTCCAAAACCAACGAAGTCATCTGCAAAAAGGCATTAACTTATATTTTTCTTTTTTTTTATCTTTACTTCCACAATACTCTTGTCTTATTATTTCTATTCAGTATTTCACAAATCAAACTAACAAGAGAGGAAATAGTAGGCAGCCCTGTCTTATTCCTTTTTGTATCTCACAAGGCTTTGTTAAATCCCCATTAACATTTTTTGTGTTTTCTATGAAGTATAAGTTGATCTTACCTATTTACCCAATTATTTAATAATGATATTGGTCTATAGGTTGGTATTAAAGTCAGATCTTGTTCTTAGTGTTATATTGGCCTCTTTCCATCTCTCTGACATCTTTCCTCCCTGTAAGAGTTAATTTGTTTTGTAAAAATTGTAAACATTCATCTTCAAAACATGTATAATAAGAACCTGACAACTCATCTGGCCCAGGTACTTTGCCTGGTTTAAACTTTTTTTATAGTTTCAGAAACTTCCTCTATTTTTATAGGTCCATTATCTGCTTCTGTTCCTCTGTAACCCTTGGTAAATTTTGTTTTTTTTAGATACTCATCTATTTTCTCTAGAAATATGTCACTTTTTTTGCCCCTTTTTTATTTATTTAGTTAGTTTAGTTTGTCAAACATATATGAGAAAACAAATATAAGTATGAACATAACATATAAACAAGTATATACATAATAAATGAGGATGAATAAATGGGAACAGTAGGACGGGGTGGCAGGCACACTGGTGCGCTTATGTGCGGCCCCTTAAACAAGTTGGAATAATATTGATAAAATACTTTTTGTATAGCCATGCTTTCCATTAATACAGTATCTCCTTGAAGCGATTTGCCTTGAGTTATTAAAAGATTTTCATATGGAATTTATCACTAAAAAGAGATTTTGCTATGTGGCAGAATAAGACAATTCCATCTGGTGAATCAACATTCTCTTAGGAAATTGGTGTTTGGTGGTAGATTGGAATGGAGTGATCCCCACACAACTGGATAGAACTTTTGAGAAAAATATTAAAATCACACACAGGTTTCAGAGTTTATGAGAATTCAACACTGACACAATTGATTGGAAACCAAAAAAAGGAGGAAAGGAAAAATACTGGCCAGTTCTTGAGCCACCCACCTTTATCCCAGTTTTCATTCTTAGATGCATTGTTCATTATTTCCTCTTTGTTCAACATCAAATAAAACATACACAACTATTTTACAGTTGAAGTGGATTTGGAGTAATTACGGTATTTGGTTCCACTGTACAACCGTATGTATTGGGTTGGCTTTTAACTGTATATGGGTCATTTGGCAGTAGGGAAAGAATTGATTGCCACAGAAAGAGACTAACAGGATACAAATCAAGCTGAAAATTATTCCATTTGCCCTTGTTAGTCTTATATCTACTTACTTTGGTCTTTAGGTTGTTTATTAAAGAGAAGGCAAGACAAGGAAATCCAGAATAGGGAGCAATAAAGTAATTCAGCAAGCAACAAGTAGATAAGTAATTGACATGGATGGGTTTCAAAGTTTGTAAGTTTAAAATGTGAGTATGTATGTGCATTATGGTTGGTTATCTTTTCTGATTTAAAAAATAGAAAAAAATAGAAAAAGGTCTAATAAAAAATCAAAATGGAAAAGGCAGTAATAAAAATGAAGCATGAGAAAAAAATATTTATTCTTCATATCTGTGATAGATGTGTCTGTTGAAAAGTTCCCACTGAAGAAATCATTCCATTAAAGGATTATATTACCTAATAACACCGTTACAGGCATGTCTAATTCTTTGAAACATTGTGGGATGACTGTATCTAGACTATACCATTTCAGATTGAAGATGGAAGCTTACATCACTGAATGTGTGTATGTGTGTGTCTTGTTCTTAATGTAATACTTCAGGGTGTCAAACTTACAGTCATGACATCACATGACCTATTGCAACTTTTTCCCCCCTTTGCTGGGGGTGGGGTGGCCAGTGTGTGATGTATCCGGCCCCTGGGCCACAAGTTTGACATCCCTGTAATACATGGACAACAAATGTATCATTGGGAAAGCTTAGCTAGAATCCTTCATTATAACTTTCCTGTTTCTTATGTGCAGGGAATGTTGGAACAGCATTCAATTGTTAGATAGTCCTTCCCTTTGGAGTTTTTGGTGCTCCCTGAATCCGGTTGTTTGATTGCAGACCAGAGGTGGTATTCAGCAGGTTCTGACCAGTTTGGAGAACCGGTAGCAGAAATTTTGAGTAGTTTGGAGCATTGGCAAATACCACCTCTGACTTGAGATTTTACAGTATTCTTCCCCTGCCACGCCCACCAAGCCATGCCCACAGAACTGGTAGTAAAAAAATTTGAATCCCACCACTGTTGCAGACATTTCATTATCCACACTCCCTAGCACTGATGATGTTACTTAGAATGGTAATGAAACATCTGCAAGCAAACAACCAAACTCAGTGAACACAAAGAACTTCACAGTTCAATCCTGAGTGAGATATATTCTCTTCTATTGGAGCCATTCTTTTGTATGAACTCTTAACCTCAGAAACAAGGAACAATGAGCATGTTTCCGGTGTGAAAACTTAGTCACCACCTGAAATCTTCCATGTAATTTTTGGGGGCATAGCATAAATGGGCTAAAAGACAAGTAGCAAAATTAGTATATATTGTGTTTTGTACTTTCTTTCATGCTCAAAACTGTTACACAGGAAAGGTGATGTTAGTAATTCTTCACCCTTATTAAATCACATGGTTTGTAGATTTTTAGAGGTGAGGTAGATGGCAAGAGAATAATATTCAAGAAGTGCAGTTGAGAGTTTTGCTTTTAATGAGATGTAAAATTGTAAAAATAAATAATAATAAATGCCATTAGCCCCTTCTGATGAGCCATTCATATAATTGGCTGACATACATATAAGCTTACTTCTAGTAAACACACAAAATAATAATACAGGAGCCAGCACCATCTTTTATTTATCTATATACAAAATTAGACAAGTGGTTTGACTTTCATACAGAAGCTAGAAATCCTCATTTGTTATATTTTGAGAATGAAACTGGCTTGAGGAATATCTTGCTACTGATATCAAAATAATTATGCTGTGCTTTTTCCATGCAATCAAGAAATGCAGCTTTCTCCATCCACCACCATTATTATCTGACTCATTTTCATGCTTAGTTCTCAGTTTGTGACTTCTATTGTCAGTCAGTCTGGGTTGTAATTCTTAACAGACCAAGATGTAGAAACTGAAAGTACTACATGAAAATTCACTGAGATCATTGATATTATTCCACTACCCATTTGAACATCGGATATTCACTGGCATAGTGGGTGATCTGATATCCCACTATACTAAGAGGTGTGGTCTACCTAGAATAATGATCTTCTCTGAGGAAAAAAAAATGTACTAACTTCTTGAATCAAATTTAAGGCCAGAAATTTACTACATCCATTCAAATGCTGATGATTATATTTCATTAGATCCTTTTTTTTTTAGATAAGATATTTTCAAAATAGAAATCCAGAAGTATTGAATGGAAGTCGTAGTTACCTCCAATTGTTTATCCTCCAACATTATGCCCTCAGGAACACAGGTCTGTTCTATATGAGGATTCCATTAAACTCTGGACTAGTTTTTAATTATGTTCTCTAATGGAAACTGATGGCTATCATCTTACCTTGAATGTATTCAGACCAGATTTTAAAGCAGATGCAATGGCCGTCTACAAATATTTAAAATACTACTGCATATATGATAGGACTTTTTTTTTTCTTTGCTCCAGGGGCAGAACAGAAACCAGTGGGTTCAAAGGTATATGAAAGGGAACTTTGATTAAACATTTAAAGAATGGTGAAGCAGAATGCACTGAAAACTTCTGGTTTTTCTTCATTACATATATTAAATGGAAGAGTTATTTATTTAAATAGTTTATAAAGCCACACATTTCACAATAATGACTCTGGTCAGCATACAAAGATTAAAACACAACAATAAAATATAAGCCATGATATTCTGGTTAAAATGACAACTCCAAAACATAAAGACCTATCATCAACCGTGCTCACCTAACTATCTGACCCGAATGCCAAGGGGAATAACAGGAATCTGCTGACCTAGGTAAATCTTTAAAAAAAAAATAGCAGGAATAAAGTTGGTTAATGCTTTGGATTGGACATTGTAGAAGAGCCAGAAAATTCCATGGTCAGATGCTAGATCAAGAAGTCAAAAAAAAAAAAAATACTGGAAGGTTACCACAAGGCACATTTATACTGTTGGCAAACATAATCTACTTGGATGTTTTTATGAAATTGCCAGGAGTCAAGCTCAGTAATTTTACCTAGCTGGCACAGGGAAGGGATGATTCCAGTAATTAAAACACTTAACACCTACTTTATTGGGGGGGGGGGGGAAATGAACTGCTTATGGCACATTTATTCTTAAAATGTTAAAAGAAACAAGAAACATGTACAAATACAGTAAACATAAATAAACCGAATTCAGTCATATCACTTTGGCTTTCAGTTGATACCAGTTGAATGACTGAGCAGAGTAGTTTTCAAAATCCCAGGATTCAAAGTCTATCACAACTTCTCCAAGGAATACAGAATGTCTGAAAATTCCAGCATGCCAGACGGATATCTGAAGCTGTCGGGTTTGCAGTTGGGAATATTCAATATTGTACTATAAAGATAAATGGTGTTACTGATTGGTGTGAGATTAACAAATACAATTTATAGAGGTGCAGTGTCATTATATAGCATTTTCACAGACTCCTGCAATAAATGACCGCTATCTAAACTAGGGTTAAGGATGTTATGTCACAATTGATTGGGAGGTGGTCTAATAATCCTTTAACCCTCAACCAAGTTACATCTAATGTCCTTCTTTCTTGAAGACTGAGGCTGCCCAATCCCAATCAAAGCTGATCCAGAAATGTAATGCTTTCTATCGAACCTCATGGCAGCTTTCCTTGTCTGCAATTGGATCCACTTTTCAATCTATGTTAGATTCAGGTAGTTTAAATTATACAGCTCCTTTAAGTTTGATAAATTACATATCAATAAGAGAAGAGCAACTATTTACTCAACTTGTAAAATAATTCTGAAACCATTCCAAATGTTGCATATGACATCATTTAGTAAACCAGCTTCTCTTTTAGATAGTGTAGATCAGGGGTGTCATATTCATGTCATCATGGTGGCATCATGTGATGTATTGGGACTTTTTTCTCCTTCGCTAAACTGGGCGGGGGCATGGCAGCATATGACGCATTCGGTCTATGGGCCAGGAATGACAGTCCTGGTGTAGACACTGGAGTGTCACAAGATTTCTTCTTCAGCTCCAAAATGCTTAGGTACTTTTATTTGTAAGTGTGATTCAGTAAAATCTGTCTTACAAGTGATACTCAGTGTGTATAAAGAAAGCAGGACAGCATCTTTTAAACCAACAAAACTTTCTCCCTAAAAAGGGTAAATTCCCATCTGTATTTAAAAATCAATATCCAAGATTCTTGCAAGCCTATATTCAGAAATCCTATTAAATGCAACGTTATGTTCCTAAGTAATGGGCCATTGGTGTATATGCTTAGATATGTATTCCTTAAGAATTTTTCCAGACCAAGCAGTTTTCTCTACTATCAAGTCACAAAAGTTAGCAAGATCGGCACATTGGTGACAATTATTTCCACTCTTCGCATTCAGAGTACTAATCTTTGGACATCAACTACCATCATATTATGTGACATGCTGTGAAAATCCTAGACAATCCTAGATCTCTCAAAAGGCATACATAGGCTGCAAAAATCCAAGCACTTCTCTAGATGGGAACACAGAAATTTCCCTTTACTCTTATCATTTGTTAGGATTTCACTGCAGATCCCAATAATCCTAATACAATAATATCTATTTTTTAATCTACACAGTAATTTTTATAACTGTTTTGAATTATCCCTTTAATTTTGATTGGATCTGTTTTTATAAACTCATAGGAAGAACTATGACTGCATAAAAACACCTGTATGTTGTGCTCTTCCTTGACTCTTCACAGTATGACCAAGAATTGCTTAGAATACCTTTAATATTTCTTGGAACGTTGGATTCAGTGTGTTCTTTTTGACAGAAGTCTTCCGTTTATTCTGAGGAGATTTATCAGGCAGCAAGTAAGTCTTGATGTATCTTTCAGTCAAAGATAAAGACAACAATTAACACTTGTGAAAAGAAGTGAGGAAGGAAATAAAGGTATAAATAAAAAGAGGGTGGTTAATTAATGCCTCTGACCATCAATTGCATGAAGTTTCTCTCTTTGTTTCATAAATTCAGTGCAGATTTTTTTTGTATTTAAAGTGTAAGGAAGGATTTCATAGGCTGCTTTGTAAAGTATGGATGTTGGTCAAGTTTTTAAAAAGAATAGCTCAAGCCCCAACCACTACTATATCGGGTATATTTTAAGAACGTGTTATTATCCAACCCATCCCCATACATATTTACACGTACACACTTTGATATTTTAGAATTCAAGTCTTTATGTCATATGAGATCTTTTTTCTTAAATGAATACATGAATACATTTAATTCAGTATACCGGTGAACTGAAATTGCCAAGTAATGTCTAGTATACGTTGATCACTGTAATGGAGTTTTTGTTATTATATCCATTTTTAAGAGTGAATAAAGTTCAACAATGAAAACAAACTGGAAGGCTAATCTTGGTACAGTTTTTATTAAAAACATCATTACAATGAAAGTCAACTCAACTCTGAGTCAAAATTTGGGTGAGGGGAATTAATGAGATAAGCATATGTATGAAATCAGTGTTGTACATATGTAGGCCTTGGGATTCAGATAGGAAAAATACAGTGATTCTTATCTCCATGTATTTGGCTCCTGCTTTCTAATTTTATTTTGTGTTGTAAGAAGCATTTGCTTTTTGTTTCTTTTCTTTTTTCTTTTTCTTTTTCCTTTCTTTTATTTTGTAACAAGGCTGTTTTCTTATTCACTTTTAAATTCTGTTTTAATTTAGTCCTGATAATTTAGTCCATAATTGATCAGTCAGTCTAGCATCTGCAGTTATTCAATCTAACCAATCCATTAATTCTGAGAAACAAATTTAGTAATTACATCATGAATTTGAGGAGTATTAAATCAACAAAACAGATATCATAGTTATCCTTAGGGTTTAGATAGCACAAAGAAAGTTGAGACATCACGAAACCGCCCTAGAGCTATCTGGGTTTGAACTTGTAGCTAGGTTTTATATGATGTGATAGTCTGGATGTGTTCAGGCTCCTTCCCATAATACTGTCATCTAGCAACATTTGACGCAGGAAGCACACTTTCTCCATAGTTGCCTCTGGCCTGTGGAACATTCATTCCCCAGAAATCTGGCAGGCCTCCATTCTTTTAGCCTTCTTGGAAGGCCTTGAAGAACTGGGTCTTCCTGCAAACATTGTGGGGAAATGAGATTGGAGGCCACCAAGGCAGAATGCTAATGGTGAAAGAGTGGTGCCCTGGGAATGCCAAGAATTTATATTGTGGTTGGTTGGTTTCTTGTAATGTTTTAGTATTTTGTGAGCTGCCCAGAGTTGTGATTTATAATATGGGGAACTATATATCTCTTTTAAATATATATGTAGTATGTTATATTTTATTATACCTTTGCTACTAAGTTTGTGCATATCTGCTTCCAAATAGTGTTGATAACTTTGGTGACTGCCTGGGCAAGTCCCTGCAATTTTCTTGGCAAAATTTCAGCAGTTTGCCTTTGCCTGCTTCCTGGCTGAGAGAGATTGATTGGCCCAAAGTCACCCAACTGGCTTTGTGCCTAAAGGCAAGACTGTGGTCATGGTCATGGTGTCCTGGTTTCTAGCTTTATGGTTTAACCACTACTCCAATCTGGCTCTTGCTGCTATGAGTAACTTTATGACTCCTGACTCACCCCAGTGAATGGAGAATTAGCCTGCTCAATGGTAAAACAAAGGTGGGAGGGAAACAAGCTTGTCAGTGTGTTCTTTCTAAAGCAATGAAAACAAAGCATCTGTCAGTTGCAAAGGGCATCAAAGAAGGGACACATTTAGCCATTTTTTTTCAACATCACTAATGCTGCTGCCAAGTGCCTAGGATATTAGGAGATTCAAGCAGTTCAAATGAATAGAAAAATTATTCTCTACAAGAATTTGGCCAACTAACAGTTAAGGGAAATGCCTGGGAGATAACAGAGGCCTTCAAGTTGGGCTGAACTTAGAAATTTTGCAGGTGTGCAGGAATTCGTGACGCATTTGATTCCTCCCTCAGGCTCTGTTATGCCCCTGGTGGAGACTGACTCTGAGGGAGAGGAGGAAGAGCTGACAGGGAGTGGAAGTGGTGGCTCCGGAGGGAACCACAACCTCTGGGGGAAGGGCAGAGGCCAGCTGAGCAGTCAGAGGAGGACCCAGGCCCATCTCCTATCCATCCTAGGGCACGCAGGGAGGAGAGGATAAGGGAGAGATATGGTCTACTCGGGAGGAGAGGGCCTTGATCCTCTTCATGGGCTGCAGCTGTGACAACTGAATAAGAGTACGGACCTGCGTACGGGCAAACACTGGAAACAAAGTGTGGAAATATCTCTAGTTTATGGTTCCTCTCTGAGTTTGGCATCCTTCCCAGTGTGTGTGATCTGTGGACATCCTCCAGCCCCTATCTTGCCTGGTTTGTGTTGCTTTTTCCCTTCTTTTTGGAACTGTTTGTGTGGGAGTTTTTTGGCTTCCGTCAAGAATATTCGGAGCTTGGAAGCAAAGTGAAGGAATAAAAGGGGCTTCACCTGTTTTCTGTGACTGTATTTGTTTTGTATCCCATCCTGGGTCATCACAGGCTCAGCCTGGTCATCTCCTACATCTACTTCCTTATGGACATGTTCATGGTCATGTTAAAGTATATTTCATCTATCCTTGAGTTTGCAGAAATATTTGTCAGCATAACTGGTATTATTCCAAGAATTAAACCAAGCTTTCATTTGACTTAGCAATAATTGTCCTGAGTAGTCCAGTCCTTAAAGCTTTATCGCAGAACAATTTAACGGGAGAGATTTTCCTGGGGGGTGGGGTGTCATACCCATTCAAAATCATCACTCTCCTAAAAGTGTGGCAAGGCCAGCTTGGAAGAGTGTGGTTGATGCTTGGAAAAAAGGCATTAGCCACTTTTCCAGTTAGTTGGCTGAGTGACAGGTCTTCAGTACAGAGAGACATGGAGTATTTCTAGGTGTGGGTCAGCTGGTCTTCTGGAAAGACTCAGGGCAAAGAGGAAAAAAAAGAATGGGGTTTGTTGTTCTGCGAAAAATCATCACCTCTGCTATCTGCAGATCAGAGAGTCTGGAAATGCTTTTAACAAGAATCCCAAGTCCTATATTTGTTTAAAAATTTGATTTAGAAGAGAATAAAAGCCAAGTGGAAGAAATTAAAGGAAGCCTATTATTAATCTTATTAATGATTTTGTTTTTTAAATTGAAAAATGCTATACCACCCATGTATCCACAGATGTATGTGTCAATGTTCATTCCTAATGGCGATGATAGTAAAATAATAAAATGACCGTTGTGGCATCGCATACAAGTTCATAAGAGATAAAGTTTGCAACATGATATACATATTTCTTCACATGCTTCCCCTCTCTCCTCCTTGGGATGCATCTTCACAAATAATATCATTTTACAAGACAAAAGGAAGAACTGACCGACCTATTGAAAATTCAGGTCACAAATAAGATCAAGTACTTGGGGATACATTTGACAGCAAGATGCAGTACACTAAAAGAGAATAATTATATCAAACTTAAGCAGCAGATAGCGCTAGATTTGGCGAAATGGGAAAATTTACAACTGTCATTAATAGGGAGAATATCAACAATCAAGATGAATATATTACCCAGAATTTTATATTTGTTCCAAACAATTCCAATTAGGCTTGGAAAAGATTACTTTGAAGATTTAAATAAAATTGTGTTGAAATATATATGGCAAGGTAAAAAAGCGAGAATAAAGTTAAAACTTTTGCAAGATGCCAGAATAAGAGGAAGATTTGGTTTGCCTAATTGGGAGTTGTATTACCAAGCTACAAATTTGATGTGGGTTAAGGAATGGATAACAATAAGAAATACTAGATTGTTGACATTAGAAGGACATGATCTGTTGTTGGGGTGGCATGCTTTTCTATGGTATAAAGGAACTAAAACACAGGGGTATTTTAGAAGACATTATATACGGGAGTCTCTGTGATTAAACTGGGAGAAGACTAAAAGACAATGTTATTTGAAAATTCCAGTCTGGCTATCGACTATTGAAGCATTTTCTTATCCTATAATATATTAAAAGGAACAAACAGTTAGATATGGTGAAATATTGAATGAAAAGGGTGAACTTAAATCTATACAAAAATTAGAGGAACAAGGTATAAAGATGAATTGGTTTTCATATGCGCAAATACATTCAAGGTATGATAAAGACTCTAAAACAGAAGGTTTCTATGATAAACTGACTGATTTAGATAAGATTTTGATATGTACTGATGAAAAGGTGATTAAAAATTGTATGGATATTTATTAGAAATTAAACTAGAAGAAGAACAAGTTAAAGAAACAATGATTGCTTGGGGGAAGAATTTTGGATATAGGATTGATCTAGAGAAATGGCAAAAATTGTGGTCTCAAAATTATAAAATGACAATGTCAACAGCATATAAAGAAAATTTGTATAAGATGTTTTACAGGTGGCATTTCCCCCCGACAAGAATAGCAAGAATGTTCAAGAACAAATCTGAAAAATGTTGGAAATGTCATCAGACATCTGGCTCATATTACCATATGTGGTGGACTTGTGCAGATGCTAAAAAATATTGGACTAAAATCCACATGTGGTTGGAAAAAATGACAAAAAAAGCATATAGATTTGAAACCAGAGATATTTTTATTGGGAATTTTACCTGAAATATATAGTAAAGAATTGAAATACCTGATTGTAAATGTATTAACAGCGGCTAGGATTGTATTTGCTAAAAACTGGAAAAATGAGAAAATACCATCACAGGAGGAAATCATTAAGAAAATACTGGAATGTGCTGAAATGAGTAGATTGACATTTGAAATCAGAGAACAAGAGGATAAACAATTTTATAAAATTTGGGATCTATTCTATCAATGGTTAGACAATAAAACATGGTAATGAAATATGTAGATTCTTAGAAAATAATAAGTATATAAAGATGTATTCTTTTCTTATTAGATCTACAAAATGGTTGTAGGATAGATTTGAAATGATAATATGAATTGTCATAAAACAAATTAAGTAAAATATGATTATTTCATAAAACATGAATGAATAAAACTATAGTCAAATGATTGATTAACAATGATATTAATGTATTTAATACTTGATTGAAAATATGAGAATATATACAATGTAATTGTAATTGAGGACTGTGAAGTGGAGGCACAAAACAATTTGTAAACCAACCGGCATACTGTATGTATATATATGGAGGATGGCTTGATGTTTTTATGTTTTGTTTGTCTATGTTCATCTTAAAAACCAATAAAAATTTTAAAAAAAGAAAGAAAGAAAACAAATAATATCATTCTATAATTAAAATACATCTTAGATTTTTTTTTAAAAAAGTAAATCAAAAGAAACTTACGGATTGCATTTCTTTTTTTCTTCCTTTCCATAGGCCAAATTCTTGCAGGCGCTGATGCATACTTCCAAAATGCCAAATTTGAAATTATATCTAATGGCAAATTCTATTTCACCACATACATCAGCTTTTGCAAAGTCAACAGCGCCACTGCAAACACTGCTAATACTGTATAAACTATCCTGTATAAGACAGTGAATTAAGTCAATACAAAAGCGTCTCAACTACATAATAATCTGTTTGCTTTCTAGGTTCAATTTAGGATCCTAAAATCTAGACCAGGGGTGTCAAACTCGTGTCATCACGGTAGCGTCACATGACATATCGGGACTTTTTCCCCATTTGCTAAACCGGGCAGGGGTGAGGTCAGGACATGATGCATCCGGGCCGTGGGCTGCGAGTTTGACACCCCTGATCTAGACTGACTAGATTGGGTGTCAGCAACCCGTGGCTCTTGGGGCCCTCTGCTGTGGCGATCCTACCACTGGCTGAGCCCGCCCCTCGCCCTCACCTCCCAGTCACTCTTCGCCTGGCCTGAGAAGGTAAAACATAAAAAACAGAAATGACAGGGAGGGAGAGAGGGAGAGAGAGGCCCATTTCCCACAGAAAACACCGGTAGTCACAAAACCTGGATAGGCATGGTGGGGAGGGAAGGTCATGTGACTGGATGGGAGTGATGTTGAGTTGGCCACGCTCACCCAGGTTTTGTGGCTCCCAGTGTTTTCTGTAGGAAATGGGTCCCAATGGCTCTTTGAGTGTTTAAGGTTGCAGACCCCTGGACTAGGTGGCATGAAGGGTTAGAACAATCTTGGCAACTTCATGATATGTGGATGTCGATATGCTGGTGAATTCTGAGAGATTAATTAATCATACATCTTACGATGGCTGGGAATGCTGGGGGTTGAAAACCACCCATCTTAAAGTAACCAAGTTGTGATGGAGTGCACACCTGCAATAGCAGTGGGGGAGGCTTTTAGCAACACAGAGCTTTCCCAGAAAGAGGCCCAGATTAAGAGACTGTGCAATCCCAAAATGGAGGGTTGAATAGATTAGGGGTAATTTCACCCTAAAATTGTTCAAGATACACGGTATCTAGTAGGTCAGAAAGACAGAGCTTTCATTTGGCAAGATTCTGTCAATTATGTGTAAGTAAATAAAGCATTGATTCGGTTGGATCTCACTGTCTCATCTCTGGGCTTGGGCCTGACACCAGGGTTGAAAGAGAAAGTTTTGCATCTTTTTACTGTCATTTATTACTTGTCCAATCCAAATCAGAACGGTAATAAACCTTAATATCCAAAGAAAATAAGATTTCCCACACAACTAATTTGAAGTGGTTCTCTGCTCTACTATCCAAAATTTTAAAAAAGGCCCGTTGTAAAGAGGTAAACAAATATTTTATATCATTATTTCTGTCTCTGAAACAGACGGTTTCTGAAGTTGTATATATTTTTCAAAATTATATGGTATTTCTTTGTGAAGATAGTTAATAAACTGTCAAGCATTAAAAATCTATACATTTTCCGAGCACAGTAATAGAAAAAGGACAAACAGGATCACTACTTACACATTTTTTATCTGCACAGATTAAGGCATCATTTGTAACTATGGAGGATATGACTTCGTCACTTGATGCTTTTATGCAAGCAGTTCTGCTGTAATCTTGTTCTCCATTGGTACATGATTTCTTTGTTAAAAAAAAAAGGAAGGGCAATAATATATAAATGCTACTTGTCTTTATAAAATCAACCCAAGGGGCTTCTGAAATGCTGAATGATGCAGTCAGTGATTAAATTTGAATGATTCAATAACGTAAGCCCGTTGGTAATTAAACAAAGCACAGCAAAATGAACAGTTTAAAAAGAAGGCCAGCTACTTCCATTCACTGCCCTACTTGGCAATGGATTGCAAGTGAATCCATGGACAGTCTGAGGTTAATGGAGACACTGTAGATCTGGAAGCTCCATGTGAATGTTTCCCCTTCCCATCTGTAATTGGGGAGGAGAATAAATAAACGATGATTTCCCAAGTATACACTAATGGGATTACAGTTATTGTATACTGTAAACCACCATACTTTGCATAGTTTATTCAGTTCATAGAACTTTTAACAGATAATCAGAGTTGGAAAGGACCTTGTAGGTCATCTAGTCCAACCCCCTGCCCAAGCAGGAGACCCTACACCGTTTCTGACAGATGGCAGTCCAGTCTCTTCTTGCAAGCTTCCAATGTTGAAGCTCCCACTACTTCTGGAGGCAACTTCTGTTCCATGGGTTGATTGCTCTGTCAGAAAATTTCTCCTTATTTCCAGGTTGAATTTCTCCTTGTTCAGTTTCCATCCATTATTCCTTGTCTGGCCTTCAGGTGCTTTGGAAAACAGCTTGATCCCCTCCTCTCTGTAGCAGCCCCTCAAATATTGGAACACTGCTATCATGTCTCCCCTGGCCTTTCTCTTCACTAGACTAGCCATGTACAGTTCCTGCAACCATTCATTGTATGCTTTAGTCTCCAGTCTCCTAATCATCTTGGTTGCTCTTCTCTAAACTCTTTCTAGATTCTCAACATCTTGTGTGCGTTCTCATCAAATCTGATCATGATTCAAGTACAGAATACCCAACATTCCATTAATATATTGCATAATTAATATAGTTCAATAGTACTGTACCCTAGTTGACATATCAATAGCAGTATCAGATAGGCTTCTCCTATCCTTCACTGGATTCTTGTCTGGCCCATAATTTGCTGTAAGAAGGTATTTCTCATTGTCCACATCATTCTGTGACTTTGAGATTTCTAGTGGGGAAAAAAGTCAGAGAATTAAAAAAGTCAATTCAGCATGTTCATAGTTATAAGTCTAAAATTTAAATTGTTATAATACCTGCAAGGCTGACCTGGCACCATTTGAAGTATAATATTCTTGTTTGGATTTTATGAAACTAAAACAGCCCTATTAAAATATATCAATTATATATTACTATAGCTCAGATTAGAGAGCCAGTTTGGTGTAGTGGTTAAGGTATCAGAGTAGAAGTTGGAAACTGGGAATTCTATTCCCCCCTTAGCCACAAAGTTAGCTGGGTGACCTTGGATCAGTCATCTTGGATCAAGAGATAAAGCTCTCATCACCTGAAAAATTGATATATTTGAACAAACTTTTTTTTTTATCCATGGAAAAGTCTCTCATGGAATCTCACTCAGTTCACTAGAATTTATTAATACACGTTAATGAATAATGAAACACTTTAATCCAGTGTCATGGACACCTTAGATTCTGCCTAGAAGGGAATTGTCAGATGAGAAGTTCTTATTTTCTTGAGAAATGACATTGGGGAATGAAAGGCAGGAAAGCTACAGTTCCTTGTAAACTACAAAATTTGAAGTTCCAATCCAGATTCTAAGATTCAGTCAGCTGCACCTTTGATACTGGTTGGGAATCTCTTTCTTTAACTCCCCCAAATCCAAAAGATATATAGTAAAATACAGTACTATTCTTCTAGCTACCAGATGACTACACCTATCCTTTTAATACAACATCTTATTTCAGAATAGTAAAGACCCTTACTTTTGATATGTGTAGTAAAAGACAGAAAAAGGTTTTCCATAGACTTGTGGAAACCTGGATTAAGTTCCTGAAAGACAAAGAGACAAAAAGACATAAATAGAATGGAGCTATCTTCTCAAGGTTTCCCGGATTATATAATCTCTTTGAAACTGTCAAGGACGCGCAGGTGCAAACTTGCAAACAGAACTATAATTTTTGTGTCCAAGCATTTAGGAGATGACCCGTGCTTGCGTTTTATTGTTATGTTTTTATCCCACCTTTTAAATATTTTGGCCAACTCAAGGTGGCAAATTTACCTAATACTCCTTCCTCCTCCTATTTTTCACACAATAACCCTATAAGGTGGGTTGGTTTGAAAGACAGCAACTGGCCCAAAGTCACCCAGCCAGCTTTCATGCCAAAAATCAAATACTGTCCAGTCCTTTGGTATTTAAAAGATTACAGTGTTTACCATAGTAATTTTATAAATCAACCAACATTCCAGTCTGGGTTGCAAAATAACAAATAACCACTACATTTTGTCCCTTTGCTGCCATCTAATAACCATCTGAATTTTTGCAACTCAGATATGGTAAATGATTATTATAATTATTTTATATTTCATTTTTGAAAATATTTAAACAGGAAATAGGATTCAATCTAAGAGTTCCAATACAGTAAATTCTCTCACTATGATAGAATCAGCTTTCTGGTTTTCTTTACTTCACATTCTTACTTTACTTAAATAATTAATCACTATTCTCTTCATTAAAAAATGTAAATCCATTTTAACTCAAATGAAATATTTACCCAAAATGAGGCACTCATTTTTATTTGGCATGCAAGGCTTAAAATGGGAATCAAAGCTCCCCAATTGCAACAAATAACAAGTAATCAATCACGATAAATGGCATGACTCAGGGTTAGCTCATGGGAATTTCAAATATTGCTCCCTGCCTTATATTCAGAAGAAAAAAAAAACTGGCTGCAGAGTATGTACTGTTAACTAATCTTGGGAAACTGAAGAGAAGTAACGCAGACCAAATAATTTCATTTAATTAAATTAAATTTATCATAAAGATGAGACAGATGAATAAACTATGAATACTTCTATTTTGCAATAGGAAAGACTATATTGTAATATCTCAGAGTGTGGCAGAAGAAGTTCAGACTAAACAAAAGGCAACCAAAATTAATTCCTTTCCAGATTAAGGAAGAAATTGCTACAGAAAATGACTACAGCATGGTTATTGTTCCAGACAAGAAGAGTAAACAAATGTCTACAGTATTGAAATGAAATGAAGGGTGAGCCGAACACCGACTAGGAACGCACTAGTGGACAAGAAAATAGTTACAGAAAATACAGTTGTATCCAGTGTAGTCTCGGTTGAAGCATTTCAGGTGTATCCCAAGTAATAGTGGATTTCTATCTGCTACTGCAGCCTCCTTCTCAGATACACTCACTTTCTTTGGCTGATCATGATTAACATTGGAAGATACTTGGCAGAAAAATGATCAGCAGAAAGAGAGAGGGTACTCCTATCTATTTTTGTTTTTTAAATCTAGTCTCTTCCCTATTTCATACTTAATAGTTAATACATGGATGATTATATAAATTAATAGCTATGCCTACCACTTTAGGCTAAAAAAAAATTAAACATGCATAGAGATCAGTTTCTGGAAACTATCAGACAAAAAAAAACATAAGATTAAAGAAAACACATTAAGCATAAAATCAATGTTAGCTGAAAGCTTTATGAGTAAGTAGGTGATTGGTCAAACAGAAATGCAGAGTGATACATTACCAATATACTCGTTCTATTGGTCAATTCAGCAAAAGGTGGAGGAGTTGGAGGAATCACTGATACTTTGCTAAGAGTTTTAAGGGAAAAAGAACATTAAAAAAGCAATTGGCAAATATATCTGCTACATTTCCAAAATTGTCTCTTTTACATTTCATTATTTATCCCCAATTTTAGAAGTCAGGAATTTCTAGCGTACACTGATATTGCATCCAATATTTAGAATAAACAATAATAATAAAAATTTACTCACATAAAATACAATACAGCAAGTCCTCAACTTACAACATTCCATTTAGTGAAAGTTATGATGTTAAAAAAAAGTGACTTGTGATCAGTTTCCACACTTACAACCATTACAGCATCCCCATGGTCACAGGACCACTTGGCAATTGGTTCATATTTATGATAGTTGCAATGTTCCTCAGTCATCTGATTCCCTTTTACGACCTTCTGACAAAACTAATGGGGAAGACAGATTCACCTAACAACTGCGTTACTAACATTAGCACCTGCAGTGATTCACTTAACAATTGTGGCAAGAAAGCTTATAAATTGGGATAAAATTCACTTAACAGCTGTCTGGCTTAATAATGTAAATTTGAGACTCCATTGGGGTCACAAATTGTGGACTACCTATACAAAATACACTGCTTTCTCTTCATTGTGCATGTTTGGTATTTTGTATTATTAATATTAACAACCAGCTTTAGAAACCAAGTATCAAGCTATTAAATACATTAAAATTTCCACCTGAAACTTAAAGGGCTGCAAAGGATTGAAGAACTAAGAAAATGAAATAAAGGTAAAACGTAGGAGATAAATCTTCTCAGCCTACAGTAACTTCCTAGTTCAAAGAACAAGAATTACTTCTTGATATGAGAAAGCTAAGATTGAGCTAAGATTTATAGGAACATGGAACCTTAGTTTGGAATAGTTTTATCGGTCCATTAGTCCTATTGTTTATCTACTCATGACTGGATAAACATTTCTTCTCACAGCTTCCCCAATGGCATTAGCAAAGGAAGCTATTATCATGATGGTTTGAATACCAGAGGTGGGATTCAAGTTTTTTAACAACCGGTTCTGTGGGCATGGCTTAGTTGGTGGGCGTGGCCAGCTCAATATCACTCACATCGAGGCACGCATCTCATCGCCTGGCCTCTCATGACTGTGGGGATGCTGCAACAGTCATAAGTGTGAAAAATGGTCATAAGTCACTTTTTTCAGTGCCATTGTAACTTTGAATGGTCACTCCACACAAGCCAAGTACCAGCAAAGGAGGGGAAAAAACCTCCAGAGAAGTTCCTGAGACAGGAAGTCTACTCCTGCCAAGAATGTAATGTTAACGAATGTTAACGGAGAGGCAGTTTCTGTAAGCAACACCAGAATGTTTCCTTCCTGCCTTCTTTACAGGATTAGGCCAGTAATTTTTTCTAATAACCGGTTCTCTGAACTACGTAGAATGTTAACAACCAGTTCTAGCGAATAGTTGCGAACCTATAGAATCCCACCCCTGTTTGAAACTAATATTATCAGTTTTTCAATAATGCTGAAGTTTCCCCAAACTTTATCCTCTTAAAGTCAACATGAAGAATAGCAGTCATAACACTTCCTTGTGGACATAACAACATGTTAGTAACATCTGAGGGCACCTATAACCTATTAGACTTTGCTAATTTTACCCTCATATTTGCCACTGAATGTAAACCATTCGTTCAAGTGTCTAATAAGATGTCCAAATGGTAAGAAAAATATATTCCCCAGCTTCCCAATGTCTTCCTTCTGCTGCCTGAAAGTTACTACTACTTCTCACTCATTTTGACCATAGATCCACCCGCTTCTGGCCTAAACATGTTACCTACCCATGATGTTAATATGAGTACAACATAGCTTGGTCATTCAGAGGTAAGACCCATCAGAAATGCTTAAAATTCTTTGTAAGCTACATATATTATTTACCATGAATCTAGGTTTGCCCTAGGTAAACCTAGACTCATCATAAATAATATATGGAGCCTACAAAGAATATTTAAAGATTCTGTGTTGTTGTTTTTTTGTCACTTAGATCATATCTGTGATTGAAACATGAAATAGAATAAAATAGAATAGAATTCTTTTATTGGCCAATTGTGATTGGACACACAAGGAATTTGCCTTGGTGCAGATGCTCTCTGTATACATAAAAGATACATTTGTCAAGAGTCAAGAATCATAAGGTACAACACTTAATAATAGTCATAGGGTACAATAAGCAATCAAATCATACTAGGAAACAGTCCATATAAATCGTAAGAATTAGGATGTTTATGGAAATTCTCACTCATTCAGGTCATGGTTGTACCAAAGGTGCTTTTTCAAGAGGCAACTGGACTTTCTGGGTTTTCTCTGAAGAGGTTTCATTTCTCATCCATGAAGCTTCTTCAACTCAGAGCCCCTTGAAAAAGCACCTTTGGGATGTGGAATTAGGACATTTGTCACTTAGATCATGTCTGTGATTGAAACATTTAGGACAAGTATATGAAATGCCACAGAAATCTCATTTAAAACGTGCTTGTTTTATGTGTATAAAATAAGATGTTACATTTAAATTGTAACATTTGCATTTCAATTCATATTAAAATGATTCTTAAATAACAGTAGGAAAGGGTATCAGAATTGAAACTAAATATTTTTGAATAATTTGCTGAAAGTCAACTCCCCAATTTCCCTTCAACATTCAAAATGTAATACTATTTGTGGTCTGTCAGTCACATTCCTGTTAGCCTTGGTATTTATTTTTAAGCTTTAATCTTTTTAACCTTTAACTTTTTCAATGGAAGTGAAACAAAACTTTACAACTTAATCCCTTTTACCAACTTTGCAAGAACAGCTTACAGTATCAGGGTCAAGGGCCACAATGTTAAAGAGATGTCCTTTACTCCTCCCCTGCCCCCAATGTTCTTGGAGTTGTGGCTATAGAAAAAGCCATCATTACAGACCCACACTGAGGTACTTGGCTAGACTACAACGCTGAGATAAAAAGCAGTGTTTTTGATGGCATGAAAGGTAACACAAGGAAAACTGAAACAATTTCCCCAGGTAAATATTTGGATGTGGAGATTTCATGAATCACTTTGCCAAAAATGTCTTATATTTTAAGCCTTTCTAAAGTTGGACATAGAAATTCCAAGAATTGTCTTATATATCTGAACTAGCTGGATACCCATGTTTTGTGACAAAACTATGTGATTGGGTTATGCAGGAGCCCAGACTTTCCTTCTTCCTTTCCTCCTTTCTCCTCCTTTCTTTTGCTTCTTTCCCTTCCCTTCCTCCTTTCTTTTCCTTCTTTTTCCTTCCCTTCCTCCTTTTCTTTCCCTTCCTTCTTTCCTCCTTTCCTTTCCTTCTTTTCTCCTTTCCTTTCCTCCCTTCCCCCTTCCCCTTTCCTTCTTTCCTCTTTTCCCTTCCCTTCCTCCTTTCCTTTCCTTCCTCCTTTCCATTCCTTTCCATCTATCCATCATACATATATACATACATATACATATATACACATACACACACACACATACACACATACATGTATATATGTATATATGTATGTATGGTATTCAGCTTTGTTCGGGTATTTTCCCACATCATTATAGTTGTGCTTTTAAAGTTGTAGCAACAGTTCGGCAGAATCTTATCTGCCATCATCAGGCTTGTTTGTGTATTGGGTTTGTCTGTGAGTCAGACTTTCACAGCCGTTTCTGTTTTAAATTTGGTGCTAGCCTACGCTGTGCCAGAATGATTTTTTCTTCATCCTGATTGGTTGGGAGTCTTGGTCTGTGTTTATTGGTCTTGGAGTTTGCTGTGTTCTGCTTGATTGGTGTTTCTAATATCTTCTGTCTGTTTTGTAGCTTTGTCTTGATTGGCTGGAAACATTGTGTTTCCTGTATTGGAGGCTTTTAGTGAGGCTTGGCTCCGAGTTAAGGGATGGCTATCATTTATTAGGAAGCTAGGTTTCATCTGGGTGCCTGGTTGGGGTGTGTTTGAGCTGGAGGTATCAGGGGGGATCTCTTTGTGCTCAGGTGTTTGCCTGGCTTGTGGTGTGGAGATTTTTTTGTTTGAGAGTTCAGGCTTCCAGATAACTGACAGTCTGGTGGAGTCATCTCTTCTATTCATGCTTTCAGGTCTTTTTTCAATCTCTATGGCTTCTCTGATAATTCTGTAGCTGGGGTTTTCTATAGTGGCTAGGGTTTTGGTGCCATTGAAGTCGATGCTATGACCTGTTGCTTTCATGTGTTGGACTAGTAAGGAAGTGTGTTCCAGCTTTTTTACTGCATTTTTGTGTTCATCTAGGCAGGTACTTATTCTTCTATATAATCTATAAGCAAAAGTGTTTTAAAATGCAATCCTCCAACTTTTGTCCCAAAGGTCTTTTTTTTTTTTCAGGAGGCAACTGGACTTTCTGGTTTTTCATTGAAGATGTTTTACTTCTCATCCAAGGAGCTTCTTCAGCTCTAGCTGGATGGTGGGTAATAAAATACTACAACCTTTGATGCCAAAGAAGCTTCCTGTTTGGAAGTGTAGTTTGCATCCTTTTAGAGAGTCGCTGAGGCAACATGGAGGTTTGTCTGTGTCCCCAGGTCACCTGAGTGCCACAAATGGCTGTGGAGCTACTAAGCTAATGGAATGTGAGGTAACAGGATGTGAGGCAATTGGCAGTTGGAACAGAGTTCTTTTCAGGAGAGAGAGTAAAACTCCTTAGCATCAGAGCATGTTAATTACTGTATTAAGAAATACTAATGATCTGATGGTCATTTTGAAAAATCCTTTCATAGTGAATATATATATATATATATATATATATATATATATACACATACACATACACATACACATACACACACACACACACACACACACAAACACATATATATATATATATATATATATATATATATATATATATATATAATGTGTGTGTGTGTGTGTTTTCTTAAGTTTTCGCTGGTATTACATGTATGGTATTCAGCTTTGTTCAGGTATTTTCCACGTCATTGTAGTTGTGCTTTTAAAGTTGTAGCAACGTTTCGGCAGAATCTGATGGCAGATGAGATTCATGATGGCAGATGAGATTCTGCCGAAACGTTGCTACAACTTTAAAAGCACAACTACAATGACGTGGGAAAATACCTGAACAAAGCTGAATACCATACATACATACATACATACATACATACATACATATATTGTGAAATGCTGCTATGCCTGAAGTTGCACAAGTTCTGTATCTAAAAAGAGTCCCTGGCAACGAAATGCGTACTCAAGCCACACTCCCTACCAATAAAAGCTTCAACAGGCTTCTTGCACAGGATAATACGCACATAGTGCTACATCAAACGTCTGTAGGACACGTCAACCTTCTTGTCCTTACCTTAATTTCTGATAAGACTTCAAGAGTTTCGCACCAGCGGTTTCATATCTACCTATCAAGAAAGAAAAGAACCCAAGGTCACTGATAGCAATAAACTTGTACTCGTATGCCAATTCTTTTTTTAATCAGATGTAGCCATTTTATCAACCATTTTTACTACTTGACATTGCCAATATAAAAATGTTTGTGGTTCCTGTTTTTGTTCAAGCCCCATATTATAATGGACTATGGAGATCTCAATTACAGCAAAATAAAAATAAAAAAGAAGTAAACACCAATAAGGCAAGACCACAAAATGAAAAGAAGCAACTTTTGTATGTAACACCATTTAAATGTTGTACAACTTTATAGTACAAATAGTCCTAGAAAAATCTTACTGATTATAAAACTAAGGATAGGCAATCAACTAAAACACAATGTGATTCAATCCATTGTTACAAATAATGAATGGTGTGCAGCAATAAAAGCATTGATTATTAACAATTACATTTGGAATGTGTTCTTATATCTGTCCACAAAGAAAATAATTCTGTATCAGGTAAATCATTAACAATATAGAAAATAATTCTTTGGCATAATCAACTAAGCGGACAATAAAAATTGTTTTCTCACACTGGCTAATCACTTGATCTTTCATATGGTGTGTGCCAATAAAACAGGGAAGTGTGTGTGTGCTATTTTAGAAGTCTTCTGACAGTAGATCTGTTACTCCAGATTCATTGATCTATACAGAGAGAGCTTCTATATAAATCAACCTAACCTGTAATACCACAGCTAGGAATGAAGGGAGAAAAACTCAAGTTTTGGTGTTCCTAAGAAGAATAGTTACTGAAGGAAAAGAACAGCAAGCTTTAATCAGTTTGATCAGGAGTTAAATCAACAGAAATTGATTCTTCAAATTTACTTCACAAACTAAACAGCCCTCAAATTCAGAGTCTTAGCTTCAGATAGTGAAACAATCCTATTCACACACCTACAAAGTTGAGGAAAAGATTTTTGTGAAAGGAAGTAGAATTAACATTTCAAAGGCTAAATGCAGGAGTTTTTTAAAACTGTTAACCAAGCCAGATTGCAAATAAAGGATGGTGGTGTTGATGATGATTTCTCTTCTGAAAAACATTGCCCTGATAATTTAGGGTCAATTCAAGCTTTATCCCAAAGCCGAAGAATTGCCCAAATATCACCGTAATATATATGTGTGGTTCTTGGTTTTTTTGTAAATGAGATCAAATAAGTTCAACTTTGTCAGCTGCTTTTACAACTGCATTGTTGCAGTTCCTAATGTTCCAATAATTATGAGGAAAAATGTTGCTGGTTTAGTCCACAGACTCTGTAATTCAATTGTTCAGTCTAAATATTTTACAATCCTTTCCAGTTCCTTTTAAGCTACTCTAGTGTCATTTAATACTGTCATGTTTATAAGTAAACATTATAGAGATTTTCTTCAAGTATTGTGGTGGCCAGCATATTATGCAGGGGTAGGATTCTACTGGTAGGATCTACCAGTTTGGACCAGTTCTATAGAACCAGTTGTTATGATTCTGCGCAGTTTGGAGAAACAGCAAATTGTGCCCCTGGCTGGCCCCACCCCTCTCTGCCCGCCCCTCCCCTCCCTGCCCAGTCAGTCCTTATCGCGCATATGCAACATTGCGCACATGCCCGACATCGCTGACTGCGTTCTTCCCCGCCCAGTCACTCCTTAAAGTATTTCTCCTTTTTTCTCTCCCAACGATCAGCTGTTCCTATGATCAGCTATGCCGGGATTCCCCTTGCTTACTTACTGCTTTCCCCAGGAGGCTTCCCTGAGGCCCAGAAAGGCAAAAAATGTAGGGGGGGCACAACAAAAACACCCCCCAGGAGGCTCCCCTGAGGCCCAGAAGGCCCCAAAATGGAGTGCAGGGAGGTGTTGTGCCGCCCCCCCATGCTCAATTTTTTTCCTTCTTCGGCCCCAGGGAAGCCTTGGGAGCAAAAAAACACCCCCCAGGAGGCGTCCCTGAGGTCCAGAAGGCCCAAAAAACAGGGGGTGGCTGCAAAAAAAAGCTCAGTCATACAGTCATTCCCACCAAGCCACACCCACCGAACTAGTTGTTAGAAAGTTTGAATCCCACCCCTGATATTATGCTCTAGACTTCTGTTCATCTGAATTTGGAAATCTGATAAAACGTTTAAGCTATAAACACTGTGATAAAACATTGTGAAGTATCTTTTCATCATTATATGCATCAAATCTATTCTCCTATCATTATCATTATCATCAAGCTCTGATGAGTTACTGTGCTTAAGAAGCAATAAGGAGTATTTTATTTATATTATTTATTTATATAGTTTATTAAATTAAGAAGAGGTTCCAGCTGTGATAGATAGAGAAAGTTGCCAACGTATGAAGATGTTAGATTAAATGCCAGATAACCAATTATTTGAAAAGTTGCAATAGTCAATAATGGATTTAAGGAAGCAATAATTTGGCATTCATAAAATAATTTTGTAATTTCATTTTGGGTTTTGGAAGTCAAGAGGTTGTCATGAGATGTTTGGGGAATAGCGAAGAGTGATAGGCCATTTTCAATCATTTGATTTTGGATTTTGGAATGTTTCTGACTGGGCCATGAATACTTAAAAGCAGTGATGGCTAACCTTTTCTACGTCACATGCAGTAAGTGTGTGCGCGCACACGCATGTGCGTGTCTGCCTGCACCCATAATGCAATGCACGCACGACCCCCTGCCATGGTTAGTCATGTTGCATTTGTCAGTTGAAATGCAGCCTAGAAGTCTCTTCTAAAAAGATGGTTTTACATGTATTTCCTTTTTTTCCTTTTTACCTAATATGAAACTATACAAATCAACTGCAAAATTGGATTATAGAACACTTTTGATTAGTCACATAGTGAATGTTATTATACATGGGTATAAAGGAGAAAGAAAATGAATAGAATAATAGTAGCATGTAAAAATCATGTTGGCATAGGATAAAATATAGTTGTTAACTATCTTCCTTGTTTGTTTTCCCAGAAATACCTATTGCAAGTTAATTTTCTCAGCTCATCAAACAGAGTATTATTAAAAGGGAAAGCGAAAAACGTAAGAATTTTATTTTCAATATTATGACAACATATTCAGTTAAATTTACAATCTGATTAAATACTTTGTAGCTGATGATGCTGGAAAAACTCTTCCTTTTAAAGCTATAAAGTCGATACATTCTTGTTATACAAAAAAATAAAAAGATGGTTTTACTTATTTATTTATGCCTGTCAGATAAGTAACTTGTTTTTCAAATAATGTTTTTGCGCTATGTGAAAAATACCATACTAATGCCATAAAGCATTATAATAGACAAAAATGCATTTGTACTTGTTTTAAAATTAATTTATTATTAAGCAGTAATTGAAAGTGTAGGTGATTTGTTTTCCATGATAACATGGAACTGATCTATTATCCTATTATCTGCAGTTCCTTATTGTTAACACTGTGAAAGTATATCAGAAGTTTATTGGCCTTGTATAGTAATAAATACTGCAAACTGAACCCAAGGGAAATTAACAGTTAATAATTATTCCTATTATAGCTAATACTTACTAGTCTGTAAAATTATTATAGCTTCAAGAGAGTTATAAGAAGGTTTATTTCTTTATATACCTGCAGCCAATCATATTGAAGTCAGCTGGTTTCAATGGGGCATAAGCACAATCAACGGTAGTAGGTTATTTCTGCACCATCTTTTACATTTCTTCAGTTTCTAATTGTTGTTCCAAATTTTTGATTTTTTTTTTTATTTATCAAGAGATATTATTTCTCACTCATTTTTCTTCATTTTTCCAAGACTGAGAAATCAATTTGTGAAAAAATTGTATCTACAAGATTATTTGAGTTTATCTGAATTCTAATTCTGGGTGATATCCAAGACTAGATGAGTAGAATCCAACATTTATAACCGAATTTTCCTTTCCTTTCCATCACACCCCATTGTGTTTCCATCCCAATTTACTGCAGGACATCCCCATACCTGTGAAGCAGATTTTGAAAACACAAATGTGAGGAAGAAACTTCTTTGTCCATTCTGCTAATATGACATTGCTATATCTGGATTGTAAAGATGCAAATAAATGATCACAGAAAGAAAGAGTTATTTCTTGGGTTGCCTGTATTTCATAGATAGATATTATAGATACTATAGATAGATAGCATCTATAGATATTATATTAGATAGATATTATAGATATTATTATATTATAGATACTGTAGATATTATAGTTCTATGCTAAGGGAAGTCTTTTCCCTAACAGGACAGGTTAATATTACACTGCATTTGGGAACTGGATTAGTATGAACTCTTAGTAATTTAACATGTTATTTCCTAAATTTTACTGTAATAATGATTATATTACATTAAATTGCATTTAAAACTGAATAATTTCTTTGGCATTATGATAAAGTGCCAAAAGAGGGCACTGTTTGAATTCATAAAATAACACCTCATTCGTAAATTCAATCATCAATAATTTGCACTGAAAACTGCTAGAAGTCCAATATTTTTCCAGGAAAATGTTGAATTATATGTCACCTTATATATTTAGACAGTTATTAAAGTCAACATCTTTGTTCTTATCAAAGAACAAATCATTGTTCTTGATTACCAAATTTCCCCATTCAAAAAATTCAGTTTTCTCCCTTTTAAGCCATCAATCTAGGAAATGTTATTTCCCCAAGTTGATTCCCTCTTAAGTTTATAGAGTTTGATATTGTATAATTTCTAGTCATCTGACCCAGAGATGTCCTGTACATCTCGAGATGGGATAAAGATTGATACAAAGAAATCTAGTTGAAAAATCAATGTTCTGGAAGACAACTTTTGACACACAAATAACTAGATTTTTCTGGGGGTTTTCCCATTACATCCCACCCCAACTGAAAGTCTAGCAAGAGCTGTTGAAAAGAAGGAAGAAGCAACCTGATCCATCCAAGAATCATCAAGGTGACATCAGGATCATGACATTATGTCAAAATGGGAAGAGATGGTACCTTTACAAATAAAAGTAATACTGATTTCTTTGGGGTTTTTTACTTTAATTATATACCTAGATTTAGATTTTATATATATGTGTGTCTTGTTCCTATAAACACTATTTAACATATGCATTTGAAATGTAATTAAAATTCACTTATAGATTATTTTCCATTATTATTATTTTTAATTATGTTTCCCCCTTTTTCTTGCCCCATCTTACATTTAAATAGCATTCCCTTTCTTCCCTTTTCTATCATTTTTAAAAAAACATACACTAAAAACATATGCAACAACCCTCCATCGCCTTCTGGGTCTCAACAGCAACAGTTCCTTTGAATAAATTCCACTTTTTTGCAACTAGAACCAAACTCAATATGGCCTCTATCTTCCAGTGTTTTTGCAAGAGAAATGCTTGGGAATTAATCAGGTAGATGGGGAAAAGATTAGAAAGCCAACGAAGCACTGACACTTGGTATAGGCTGCTTTGGCAAGAGTGTGTATAGAAATTTCCACTTAAGAAAATTGTCACGATAGTTTTTTATTTTAAAAAAGGAAGGTGTATGATGGCCCATGAGGAAAAGAAACCCACATCCATATTTAAGCAGAACATGGGCCAACCGCACAGGCACAGATATTGTGCAAGCCTTCACGTTCTCCACAACACTTTGCAAGACAAAAGTAAAAACATTTAAAAGTGTAGAATACAACAGCAATTTGAGTCATACAGTAAAGTCTGCTGTTTAAAGTCATGTTCCCACTTCTGAAAATACAAGGGGATGTATATCCCCCATCTATCTCCTATCATGGACAAAGCACATAAGCATCTACTCTGACAAAGAGAAAAATTAAAAAACAATACAGAGGAAAGGCAGAAAGTAAAGTTATGTGGTGTGCTAAATTTTAAAAAAATCAATTCATTGTAATATTACTGTAGGAGATGACTAGGCTGAGCCTGAGGTCAGGGTCAAACGCATCATCAGTTTGGAGTCTCTATGCCTCCATAAGAGATCTAAGTCCACCCCCCCCCCACTTGAAGTTAATTAACTTCAAGTGGGGGGGGGGTGGACTTAGATCTCTTATGGTGTCAATTTTCCTTGACCATTAGTAGATTAGATTCTTGTGTATAAGTAGCATAAAATAAACTTGTAGTACTTCTGAACTCTATTTTGGTTCCTGATTTCTTGCATCTGACTATTTAGGCACTGGAGGGATTTGAACTCTCAGCATGTTAAAAAAAAAAAAAAAAGACCCCGTGGTATGAAGGTTCTATTTTTCTATCCATGAACCAACAAGGTATCATTATCATTACATTATCATTATCATTATCATTATCATATCATTACAAATGAAAGCAAATGTACATGTCCCAGGATAATGTTGCAAGTTAATTACGACTTAATAGCCAGCCCCAATCAACAACTAAAAAGCTACACACAACTGCACAAAGCACATATTCAAAGCACATATTCTGGAAGAAATGAGGATGGGCTCCAGCACAAGTCCAAAAACTCGGAAGACTAAACCCAGATTGGATCTTGCAACATTATCCTGGAATAGGTTATATTTGCTTTCATTTGTAATGATAACCTTGTTGGTTCATGGATAGAAAAATAGAAGCTTCATACCACGGGGTCTTCTTTTTTTTTTTCTTTAACATGCTGAGAGTTCAAATCCCTCCAGTCCCTAAATAGTGTTGATGGCTGGCTATTAATTACAACTTAAATACTATGCGTATAATAGCCCAAAGCGCGCATTCTGGAGAGAGGGAAATTCCCTGAGGATGGGCTCCAGCACAAATGTCCGAAAGTTTGGAAGACTAAACCTCTGGTCCTGTTGATTGGATCCTGTGAGATTATCACTGTTGTTTTGCGCCTTGGAAAAGACTTGCCCTAATGCCCAGGGTAGAATTTGCCACTAGAGAAAGATCCACCCTGATAAGGAAATCTCTCAGCAAAATGTCTTGCACTAGATGAAAGAGCGTGGGAATAATTCTACAAGAATATACTTTCTACAAAGGAGGCCGTGTGGCTACTGGGAGGCAATCATTACTTCCTTGGAACAACACTTCTTCTTCTGCTACAGAAAGTCAATGGGGAAATTGACCTCCTGGTATAATACAGCAGCAAATAAACAAGTTCCTTCGTTTTAGCAACACATCACTTATTTGCATTGTTTCTGCCACACCATTTTTCTGAGAGGTACAGATGGCACATATTCTAACCTCACAGCAGCAATTCATGGGCTAGATTTGCCTGCAAGAGGGTAACTGGCCAAGAGATCTGTGGGTGAATAGGAATCTATTCTGGGTCTCCCCAATCCAGTGATAGCACCTTCACCAGTAGACAATGCTGGCTTTCTTCAGTTTACTTCTACTTCTGTTGCTTCTCTGTTACAAAAACAGGGAATACTTCCATATTTCCATAAGGAATGGTTTTGATTTTTATTAAATGTTTCTTTTGAGTTCATTCTAATACTCCTCTTACTGAATAATAGCTTCTCGTTTAAAAATAAGTCATGAATATCATTCCTACCTTACTCAAGTCATTTCCCCTCTTATATCCAAAGCTCTCTCTGACACGCTGCTTACTGATCTTATAAAAATGAACTCCAACCTCCCGATGACTTCCCTAAATCTGTCATAATATCGTATTGTTATTTTAGTCCTAATATTTCTATCTATATGCAGAAATTTGCTGGAAATAATAGTGATGGCATTCATGGACACCCATAAATGCAAAGGAGGACAACCAAAACATAAATAGATTTGCCTGACTGTAATTGTATTAAAATCATTTAATTCAGCACAAAAAAATGAACTTACCTAAGCAATTTGGTGTTATTATCTATGACAAACGCATATATCTATAGCTAGGGGATGGTGAATTTAAGTAATTCAATACAATTACTACTATTATAGCTCAATAAAATTGCATTTTGAAATATCAACTCTTATAGATTTGCATTCTTGGAGACTAAGATAAAACATGAATTAAAAGGAGAAACTTATCAAAGTTATCCATTTATCTTGCATATGACTTAATGCTTCTGTTTTTATTTGGTACCTTCAGTGGGGAATTTCTTTGCTCGCTCCTCAAAGAACCATTCACCTGTCTTCACTTTAATAGCCCTGCAAAAAAACAATATAAGTGCTTATTTAAATTTTATATATGCCTTTTTCAATGACTACTGGAACAATAAAGGGACTGGTTATTTTTTAATTTTTTATTATCAAATATATACAGGTGGCACGCAACTTATGACCACAATTGAGCCCAAAATTTATGTTGCTAAGTGAGAAATTTGTTAAGTGAGTTTTGCCTCATTTTACAACTTTTCTTGCCACATCTGTTAAGTGCAATCACTGCAGTTCTTAAATTAATAACATGGTTGTTAAGGGAATCTGATTTCCCCATTGACTTTGCTTGTCAGAAGGTCGAAAAATGGGATCACATAACCCTGGGACACTACAACCGTCATAAATGTGAGTCAGTTGTCAAGAATACAAATGTAAATCATGTGACCATGGAGATGCTGCAACGGTCCTAAGTGTGAAAAATGGTCATAATGTCACTTTTTTCAGTGCCAATGTAACTTCGAATGGTCACTAAACAAACTGTCGTAAGTCAAGGACTACCAATACTTAGTTTGATGTGTTTTCATATCAGAAAGCTACTAAAGATAGTAACAGGAATTCAACTGTTAAACCAAGATAGGTACTTACTCAGAAGCATAGCAGACAGTGCATTTCCACAGAAAGGCATTTACAGTAATGCGACATTGAGAGCATATATGATGGCTGCATCCTTTGCACACTGCTCCTCTATCGATCAGGATTCCAAACGACTTCTGACAACGGGCACATGACCGTTTCTGAGAGCCATAGTTGGCATTTTTTGTTCCTTTACGCCAAAGGTGCTGCAGTTGGATTTTCAGTTTTCTGTAATTGGCCAGAAAGAAATAAGAATATTCACACATTTGCCAGGTGGGACACGTAGCAGCACTACAAATTCTAAATATTCTTAAGCTTTAGCTGTGAATTGTGATACTCTTGAGTTCCATGGAAAGGAATCTTTCTACTAAACCTCCAATGTAAAATGTCAAATAGCCTGGGAAATTACCCCATATTTAATGGCCCATTCTTGAACGAAGTTTTCGTAGAAGATGATAGCATCCTAATTCCAAGCATTTTTGGATGATTCTGAGGAGTTGGGTGTATTTTGATTTGGTTCTTATGTGCTCAGGACACCAAAAAGAACCAGAAAAGGTTTCAACCTAAAGATTCTCATGAAAAATAGAATCTTGAGCTGCATGATTACTAGTAATCTGGCAATCTGACCCTGTTCCTAGATTATTTATATATTTTTCAATGGCTTTCACATATGAGCTATTGCAAAATTCTATCCTGTATTACAACCTTTCTTACATCCCTAAATAAAGTGGATAGGCGAAGGGATCCAGAGATTTGGGTTCCAAAGGATCTCAAAAAGTGCAAATCGACTGCATTTCTTATGTAGAACCCTAAACCTCCCAGAATGGTTAGGGCCAAATTTGGAGACTGCTCTACAGTTTGGCCAATTTAAAGAGGGGAGTTTGAAGAACAAAATTCTAGAGCATCTAACTCTTCAAAATACTTAAGACCTCTATTTGTTGTTGTTGCTAAGTCATGTCCAACTCTTCAAGACCTTAGCACCAGAGTTGGTATTCAGCAGATTTTGACCAGTTCTGGAGAACTGGTAGTGGAAATTTTGAGTAGTTCGGAGAACTGGCAAATACTACTTCTGATTGGAGATTTTACAGTATCCTTCCCCTGCCACACACCCCAAGCCACGCCCACAGAACCGATAGTAACAAAAATTTGAATCCCACCACTGCGTAGCATCCTAGGTTTTCTGTCTTCCACAACATTTGCTCAAATTCACATCAGTTGCATCAATGATACTACCTAACAATGTCACCCATTAAAACTACTAAATCCTCCTTCTAAACTTGGCCCTGACTACCCCTCCCATTTTTGCAACATGATTCTGTCCCACTTCAAACTGCTGCAGAGCCTGTAAATCCTACAGTCCAAACAAAAAGGGAAGAAAAAGAACCAGTTATCTGGAGATTGACAGATCAACTGCTTCTAACGTTAGAGAGGAGGAAATTGACAAAACACAAACCAGTTTTACTCTGATAGTTTTATCTGAGTTACTTAGAACTTATTAAGACATCAACTAGCATTCTCATTACAGTAATTGAAATATAAGAATTGGAAACAAGTGGTATTACAGTCTGCAGGATAGTAATGGAGCATGCCAATGATGATCATAAGTTATGACGGATATAAAATAGGTTAGGCACTTGACTGACCTGTTTTTACAAATTTTTTGGTAGCAGTTGTTATGCAAATCACCATGTTTATTAAATTAATCCATGAAACCACTTAGGTTTCTTCCTACAAATGATGTCATTTAAAATTTCAACACTAGAGGGTGTTTTTGTGCTATCGTACCACAGAAGCATTCAGGATAACTCAAAAGCTTGGACAATAAACATGTACATTTTTGCATGCAATTTTGTTTGGTCCTCAAAAGATATTGTGTTTTATATTTTGAATAGTAGATTAGCTTACACAGCTCAGAAAACAACAGCGGTCTGCATTCCCAAATAAGAACACACATACCTTACTCTTTGTTCCTCCAGTTTTCTCAACATCTCATCACGGCAAAGGACATTTAGAACAATTTCTTGCTCCAGTTCCTTAAGTAAGTTAAGATTAAATTCTTGGGACATCTTCTCTTCTGATGTCCATAAGACAGAGAATCCAGTGTCATCCAGCAGGCAAAAGAGTTATAAAGACTTACATCCTTCATTCATTAGTGAAGCATTTGCAACACATTGTTCTTTTTAAAAATGGTAAAAATATAGGTGTGTATTTCAGACAAGCCTTTGTTTTCATAAACTCATAATCTCTTTAATGCATCTGCTCTTCTTATTAACAGTTGTCTGCTTCCTCCCATGAAAAAATGAACTTCAAGTTCTCAATCTACTGGAAGTAATATTAAATGGATAAAAGAAATAAATTAGTAATTCTGGTAGAAAATTGATATGGGAATATTTTTGTTAAATGTCTCCTGATTCTTTTGATTATAACTTCGTTGGTCCATACATGTGGCATGAAATCATTGCTCAGTTTCACTCTGCTTATATACCTTTGTGCAATTTGTTATATGTAGCTTTCCAAAAAGTATTTAATATCCAATTACAATAAGAAAGAGAGAGAATAAGAATTATGCTTTGCCAATGTCCCTCGAGGCACGTAAAATGACTTTGCATAGAACAATGCAATTCTGACTGACCACACCCTCTCATACAAATCAAGAGGATGTCCTTTTGTTATTTCCAGCAATGTGCACTCATTGCACTGATGCATGTTGACTCATGAATTGATGTACAATAAATAGGAAAACCACAACCATCATCGTCAAGCAAAAACGAGGGGGAATTTCAATGATGTGACTTGAAGAAAGAAATAATAACAGAGATCAAAAGAGAGAAGAACGGTCTGAAAAATCACCATTTATCTGCAGTTCTGAAAACATGAGAAATGTACCTCCAAGCAATCACGTTTTCCAAGGGGCATAAGAATATGCCAGTTGGGTCCTATCTCTCTTTATGCAAAATGCACAATGTATTTCAGATCAAATGAAGAAGTTAGCTGTATCATAATGCTACTTGTTATGAAAAGGCAGCTTTATAACTTCACTGATTGCCTAAAGAAGTCAAATTGGTACCTCTTTATGTATGAAAAGCTGTTCTAAATTATTTCCTATCAATAATATCGTTATCAAATTTAAGCAGATATCTTAGCATTCACACCATCATCAGACATAAGCAGGTGCATAATCTCATTGTTAACAATGACAGAAGGGCCTGTACTATATTAGCATACTCCAAACCCTCGAAACTGATTGGTCCAGACGGACCGCGACCTGATTGGTCAAAACCCCGGCCGTGATTGGAGCGTTAAGAACCTACCGCGATCGGCTGTGCCGATCGCGGGAGATTCAAAGCGCTGCCATTGGCCGCCGAGCCGCAGCGAGCCCTATATGAAGGGCTGCCGCGGCTTGACTTTTTTCAAACTGTTCTTATTCTAAATAAAGAGCTGAAATCACTAAGATGGTCTCGCGTCTCCTTCGAACCGATCTGCACCCGATCTAACAGGCCTGTCTCTGAATCTTTAGGGACTGAAGTGGGACTGGAATTACAAACCATTTACTGTAGAATAACCGCATTGGCATGAATGAGATTATTCAGAATTAAGGCATGATTGATGTTAGAAAGTTAAGTGTACCGTGAAGAGGAAATGAGGAAAGAACAGAAGTTGTGTAATCATACATCATTTCGTATTATGAATCTCTCTCTTTGGAAGTCAGGAACTTAACTTTTCACTTACAAACATTTTATTTGAATATCCAAGTACATTCTATAATTTTATTATAGAAAATCAAGCACATTCTCGTTAGTAGTGGAAATGGTGTAAGGATCCCTGATTCCCCCCCCCTTTTTTTGCCAAATCAAGTATCTAGTAATGTACACATATCTCTCAAAATATTAACACGTTTCTTATTCTTGTGCATATAAAAAGGCAGAACTTGTTCAAGTTTATATTCTATTGGCAGAACATGATTCAGTTATTGGATAATTGTCAGTTCTTATACTACCTGTAGCTTTTGTTCAGGAATGGCAAGAAGCTGACCAAATCTCTAAAATCCCTTTTGTTGTTTATTTTTGTTTGTTTTGCCAATGAGCTTAGCCAAGTCTCTTATTAAATACATGGGCGGTAATCATATTTTGTCACATTATCTTAACTAAACTGAAACTGAAATTAAATCAAATCAGATTTCATTTTTATGCTGACCTCACCCACTTCTTTATTACCAGCTCTCCCATCCTTTAAACAGATCCTCCAGCATCTTTACCTGGGTCCTAATGTAAATGTACTTGCTTGCTACACATTCATAATACTGTAGGCTGCCAGTCATACCTGCACTGATGAAACACAGAGGAAACTAATTCTGTGTCACATACAGAAAGAGTCAGACCCCTCAGCTTTTCTTTGGTGACAGAACTCAGTTTGGCTGAGGAATTCTGGGAGTTGAAGTCCATGAGGCTTAATGTGGCCAGGTTTGGAGATGCTTGAACTAGCATATTTGGCTTCAGCTTTTACTTCTACTTTCTCTTTCACTGAGTGCTTCCTAAAAAATAGATGACGGTGGGTGGCACTGCCAAGCTGCTAGCCCAAAGGAGGAGGCCTGATCAGGGGATGAAAACCCACTTAGATTTTGGGAAAGTAGGCTTTGAGAACTCTAGACTTCTACCCTACAGGCTCAACTTGTATTGTTATGTGGCCCCTGGTCTTGGCAAGAAAATGGCCTGCATTATCCCCATCATAGGAATCCCCGCATAGGAATCTAAGGTTGAGAGCTATGGCTTCCATCAGAGATGCCCTGATGAGCTGAAGACTTCCTGATTCACATCTAAGTATCCAATGCCATACCATAACTTAACAGTTCCTTAGATGAACTGCAATTTCCAAAGACTTGATCTCAATATATAGTAAATGCATTGTTCTATCACCCTAAATTTAAAAGGAAAACATGAGAATAATGTAATGGCGAACAGAAAGTATATTTCTTTTGAGGGTATTTTTCCTTCTGAATTTATTAATAGCTCTCCTAATATTATTAACAATATTTATGTTAGGTTTTGAATGTTAAATCATTAGACCTGAAATTGGTGGCACGGTGGTTAACAACACCAGGTTGTAGCACCAGGCTACAACCTCGTCTGCCTTTACCCCCAGATCCAACTGGGTGACTTCAGATCAGCCACTTGTCCAGAATCATATAAGGTCTCCTGCTTGGTCCCTTCCAGCCCTATTGTTCTATGTACTTTCACTCAGCCCTAGGAAAAAGGGAAGAGCAAACCACTTCTGAAAAAGATTGCCAAGAAAATTGCAGGCAGGAGCCAACACTGACACGAAAGCACTAAACAAACAAACAAACAAACAAACAAACAAAAACCCTTACTCTCAGAAAATAAAAACAGATCAGACAAAAATGCCATGAAACTACTTTTTCCCATAAATAAATAGGGACTTACCTGTTCCTTCCAAACCTTTCTGGTTTGCTTTATTGAATAAGAGCTTGTTACTATCTTCTCATATGATTCCGTCTTGCTGAGCCAGAATTAACATGGAGTTTTCTCTGTGTGCTTTACCTGATTGCTGTTCAGCCATCTGCACTGGAAATCACCATTAGTAACACAATTTGCTCTCCAACAGAGGCTCAACAGGTTTTGAAAGAGGCCATTCACTCTGAGGGGGAAAAAAAACAGCTGTTCTCATTAAAATGGATCTGAAATGTCTAAGTCATTGAACAGGAAGAGTAATAGCAGTTAAATGTGATACTGAAAGCGTTTCCTCCTCCTTCCTCTCTAATATTAGATGTGTGCAATACTGCAAACCTCAGTTTCCGCAAAAGCTTCAGAATAAGAAACATACAATTATAGTCAATATGCCATTTACAAGAAATGATTGGGGAGATGGCTGACAATTTAGGCAATTAGGCAATATTGCAGTATTATTAATGTGGAGGTGAAATTGCTTTATTTTACTGTGAATGTGCATGTTAGCATACTTTTAATGGACAGAAGGATCTTATCTTTGTTATAGGGCCAAAAAAAATATCATCACTCATCAAGAACAAGCAGCATCTTAGCTGGAGTCTCTAGATCAGTGATGGTGAATCTTTTTGTTGTAATGTGCCGAAAGCATGTGTGTGTCAGCATCCACAATGCAATGTGCACCCCCTACACATGCACGTATAACCCCCCCTTACCTGCACTGTGCATGCGCACGCCTCCCACCTGATTTTCGGCCCATTTGAGGCTGTTTTTGCCCCCCCCAGGGGCTCGAGGAAGCCTCTGCAGCCTTTGGAGGCCGAAAAACGGGCCTGTTTCGTCACTTCCTGTATTTCCAGTATAGCCTTTGCAAGTATTGTTGTGCAGCCTGTGAAGACGGCAACAGAATCGGACAGTGGGGAAGAACATGGGCCAGTCCAGGAGTCTGGGGAGGACTCGGATGATGGTCCTGTGTCCGATACAGAGATGGGGCCAGGGCCATCTGGGAGTTATGTGCTGACTCCGGAGCCTCCAGAATCTGACAGCAGAGAGGCAGAGAAACAAGGGGAGCCTGTTCCCAGTGTGCGCAGAGCTGCTAGAAGTCAAGACAAAAGAGGTGACTCAGGAGTAAGGCTTGGAGATGATTGCCTCTCCCATAAGATATAAAGGAAGTGCAAAGGGACAGGAACCTTTGCAGGAAGCAACATTGTTTGCTCTGGTCCGTTTGGAACCTGAAAGCTCTGTGGTGAATTTGTGCTCCATTTGGTTTGGAAAAACTAATTGGTACTTTAGTCGTTGGCAGCACTTCAAGAAAGAAAAAGGTACATTCTTATCAGACTTCTTTCAAAGGACCTTGGCAGACTTCCATGGGACTATTTATAACTGGTTGAGACTCATTACAGGCTGTGCATAACAATAATTCACAGCTGTTGAACTATAAAATAAAAGCGTTTTGGATTTTTTGTTGGTGTCTCATGAAGCCTTGGTCAGAATAGGTATTACCATCGTGAAGACTCTTGTTATGGATTAATTGGGGGAACTATTGTCCAATCCTCAGTTTCCTTAACCTCTCATCTACATACATGTACCAGTTGCTTTTCTCTCAATTTGATTTTCAGTTTTCAGCAAGACTCTTTTATCCTCCTCCCTCGTTTAGCACTGCTCAGAGATTTTGTCAGGCTGAGGAAAACCCTTCACACATGTAACACGCACACACAATGCTCAGTTCTGTTGCTGACTCCTCTTTCTGCGCTTGTCTTTTCTTTAAGATTTATTTTGGTCTGTCTGTTTGCCTTCCTTCAGCTGAGCCCTGACATTTCACTGCTCTGCCTTAATGTTGCTGAAAGAATTGTTTTTAAAAACCTTTGCCTCTGTTACTTGATCAACTGAGGGCACAGTTTAACCTGTTTAATGGTCTTGATACTTCTAGCAAATAAATCACCTTCACAGTAGGGACTTTTTAAGGTCTGTTGTGCTCTTCAGTCTACTGAGCTCTGAGTAATTTACAACCTTAAGTGGCAGATACAAAGCTGTGTAGAAATGGAGCAAGGAGCAAAGAACATCAACTATGAGTGCCTCTAAATGGTAAGCAAACTGGTAAGAAAAGATGGCAGGAGTGAAGAGGAGGAGCGTCTAATCTGCTTCTTCTAAAAACTACATTAAATTCAACAATCACAAAACTAAAAGTACAGAACAGAATAACAGATTTGGAAAGGACCTTGGAAGTCTTCTTGTCCAACTTCTGACTCAAGCAGGAGACCCTATGTCTTTCAGATTAAGTGATTGTCTAATCTCTCCTTAGAAACCTCCAGTGATGGAGCACCAACTTCTGAAGGCAAGTCATTCCACTGATCAATTATTCTTTCAGGAAATTTCTCCTTAGTACAGCACGTCTTCCCAACCTAGTGTTCCACAGTTTGTGTGTGTGTGTGTGCGCGCGTGCGCGCCTTTGAGTCATTGTTGACTCCTGACAACTACCTGGACAAGTCCCTAAAGTTTTCTTGTCAAGATTTTGCAGAGGTGGCTTGCCCTTGTGTCCTCCTTAGGGCTGAAAGAGAGTTACTGGTCAAGGTCACCCAATCGCTTCATGCCAAAGGTCTTACTAGAACTCATGGTCTTCCAATTTCTAGCCTGATGCTTTGGCAACTACATCAATCTTGCCCTTCTGAGTTGTGGACTACAATGTTTTTAACATCTGTAACAATACACCTCATTATCATTGACTATGGGAGTTATAAGTCAATATATAGCTGGCGGGCACAAAGCTGGCATAACTGGCTAGATCTGGAACAGACACAACTTTCAAGCAGCTATACACTGATAATTCCATAAATGGCACTGATTGTTTTTGACATCACTAAAGGAACAGTATTATTACGGATACCCAATACATGGCAACTTCCTATTTGGACATCATCTAAAAATTAATATAAAATATTCTTGACCTAAAATCAACTCCTGGTGACCATGTTGACAGAAGCATGCAGTATTATTTTCTTGCTTTCTTCCTAGATGTCTATGGAGATTCTCAGTCACCCAGGTCATGGTTGTCCCAAAGGTGCTTTTTTCAAGAGACAACTGGATTTTCTGGTTTTGTTTTGTTTTTTTCTTTGAAGACGTTTTGCTTCTCATCCAAGAATCTTCTTTAGCTCTGACTGGATGGAGGGAAATGGAAGGTTTTATACTCCTTGAAGACAGCTCTGGACATTTGCATTCTTTTAAGCAGGTTGTTAAGGTCACTTGGAGGTTTATCTGTGTCATTAGGGTCACCTGACTGATGCAAATTGGTGTGGAGCCTTCTTGGAACTGGTGAAAGGACTGTGTTGTAGATTGGAGACAGATGTCATATCCCTTCCCCTCCCTTCCCCTCTATTAAGATCAAGTGTAGTATTATGTTAGTTTTGAGATAATGGACCTCTTTAACCCCTTTCAAATCAGCGATCGTATCTGTCCAAAATATGGACTTTGACATAAATGTCAAGACGTGTATGCACATGAGACTTTACCTCCTCCTCTCTTCCACAGCCCTGGGATCTTCTGTTGGTTATTTTTCACTTAAGTACCAACCTGGTCTGCTTCTATTTACCTTTCTCAAGATCATTTCAGACGGCAGATGCTGCCATCTGCTGTGAGCATTAGCCTTAAAAGAATAGAATAGAATTCTTTATTGGCCAAGTGTGATTGGACACACAAGGAGTTTGTTTTGGTGCATATGCTCTCAGTGTACATAAAAGAAAAAATGAAAAAGAAAATACATTTGTCAAGAATCAGAGGTATAACACTTAATAGTAGTCAAAGGGTACAAATAAGCAATCAAATCATATTAGGAAACATTATAATAAGCGATCAAATCAAATTATACTAGTAAACAGTCAATAAAATAATCATAAGGATACAAGTAACAAAGTTACAATCCTGTAGTCATAAGTGTAATAAGTCATAAGGAGTGCGCCAAAATGCGTGCATAAGTGCACCAACGTGCCTACTGTCCTATTGTTTCTTTTTTATTCATATCCATTTCATGTATTCATAACCATCTAATACTTGCTTGACAAATAAATAAATAATAAATAAAAATGCAGTAGTGAAAATTATGCTCCACGTCTCTGAAACCCGGTCACTCTTTTTGTCCACGATTGCGTTGGATTTGCTTCGCCCCTTTTCTCGCGATTGTGGGCACATGGGTGTTTTCCAAACTTGTCAAATTGAAGTCCGGTGGATTTCAGCTCCCAAAGAGTTGAAACCCGCCCATCTTTTAAGATGGCAAGTTTGAAAAAAAAAAGACTGCTGCGCTCCCGCCTCCCTCCCAGCTTGGAAACGCGAGGACTGAAGAGTAACTAAGGAAGATGGCGAACAAAGCCCGCAACGGCCCACGTGACAGGACACGTCACAATCAGAAAGGGGAAGCGGTGAAAGCCCCGCGAGCGGCAAGCGGCGTAGCCCAACAACACTCCCCGCCCCGCCCCCGCCCCCTCGACGGGCATGCCTCTCCGGGTCGGGTGATTGGCTGAACGCGTTGACCGCAGTGCGCAACCGCAGAAGGAACAAGAGGTGGGAGCTTGTCGCGTAGCGGCAACGAACGCGCGGGGTTGGAGCCGAGCTGAGTCAGAAGGAGGACAATGGATGAGCTCCAGTCTGCCGAGGAGGTAACACGACTCCGGAGCGAAAGGACCGTCGTAGCTTCGTTGGCAGGCCTGGGCTGGAACGGACCTTTGGAGAAAGAGAGGTTCCGGGTAGCCTCTCCGGTCGAGACACGCCCCTTCCCCATTGTTGCTCCTCTTCCCCACGCACCCACTACCGGGCTTTTCTCGCCTTCCAAAAGGCGGCGGAGAATGTCGTTCATTCGCGCCCCAGCGGCTTTCCATGGCCGCGCTGCTCTTTCCCGGATTAGCGCGGGGGCGATGGGGTTAGATGTATTGAAATGGTGTATAGGGTTTCCTGCCTAAGTAAGGGGTTGGACTTGAAGACCTTCAGGGTCCCTTCCAACTGTAGCGTTATTCTGCTGTAGCGTGAGCCAAAAGCAGCGCTCTCATTTGGTGGTAGCCGTGCAGATTTTTTTTAATTTTTAGATAGACATTTATTTATTTTTAGGATAGTTTATAATGAGATATATTAGAATGAGATCTACATCTCTCTGTGTGTGTACATACATACAAATATATATATATATATATATATATATATATATATATATATATATATATATATATATATATATATATATATATATATATATATATATATGTGTGTGTGTGTGTGTGTGTGTGTGTGTGTTTTAAGTTTTCACAGGTACTTAACATGTATGGTATTCAGCTTTGTTCGGGTATTTTCCCATGTCATTATAGTGCTTTTAAAGTTGTAGCAACATTTGGGCAGAATCTCATCTGCCATCATCAGGCTTCTGTATTGTGTTCGTCTGTGAGTCAGACTTTTACAGTTGTTTCAGTTTTAAATTTGGGGCTAGCCTAAATGATGATGGCAGATGAGATTCTGCCGAAACGTTGCTACAACTTTAAAAGCACAGCTACAATGACGTGGGAAAATACCCGAACAATGACTTAGGCCATATCTCTGTTGGGCATGCTGGAAACCCATTGGGTTGCAGCCATGGTGCCTGCAGAAAATGATTATTACCTGGATGAGAAAAGTGCACTTTTTCTGTGAATAATGTCTGCACTTATTATTTATTATGCTTTATTTGTTTTTTTTTAATTATTTTCAGGACTTATAGGGCCGCCTATCTCATAAAATGAGTCTAGGCAGCACAGAACGATCCATAAAAATATGACTAAAAACGAGTATTTTCCCACCCACCCACATGGCAGATCAAACATCCTCTCAGCTTAACCCTCATCCTAGCTCAACAATCTAGGGGAAGAACTGGGTCCTTTGGAGGACCGTTGTCCTGTAGGCTATTATATTGCCGTATCTGTCATTTATATGCTTAAGGAAACATGGAGCATCTTGCTCTTTTGTGAGAGGCTAGGAAAGTGATACAGCCTGTTAAGCCAAAATAAGCTGTAAGATCTATGATGTTATGTCAATTGAATTTATTGCAGTGACACTATTTTCAGTTTTGCATAATGTAATTTAAATATTTCTGCTTTTTTTAAAAAAAAATAGACTGCGTTTGTTGTGGATGAAGTAAGCAACATTATAAAAGAGGTAAGTCCTTATACATTAATATGATCTGCTTATTAATGGGAGTAAAATCTTGCATAATCATAGGAATATTTCTTAGTAAACATGACAAAAATAGTGGGTTTGCTTTACTGGTAGTTTAGCTCATAGATTTTGAAGAAGCTGCAACTTCCAGATAATCTTTAAAGGCTGGTCAGCATATTGCAGCATTCTAGCCAAATCATAATCAGGATATGGGTTGTTATTGCCAGGTCATCTTACTCTGGGTAGGGCTGAGACTCAACACAACTTGGAATTGGACAGACCCTGATTATGGTTTCCACTGCTTTTAAAGCAGGAATTATATCAGCCTGGAGGAACTCACCTCCACTAGTCACAGACAACCTCTCTTAGAAGAAACATCAGAGAATACAGTTGTTCAGCCAGCTCTGAATCCATCTAATGGTAGAAAAGTCCAGCTTATATTTTGCCATATTCTATAGAATCCCATAAATTTCAGTACAATTTTTGCTATTTCATTTGAGACATTTCAAAGAAACGTGTAACTTAGCTCCATAGTAGTCCTAACTATAAAGCCACTTTCAAGTAATGCTGTAGAGTTCCTAAATAAAAACATTAAGAACTAAACCAAAATAAGTAAGCTGCTTTCATAACAATATTTAGTGTATGTTGAAAAAAATATTTGTGCAAATGGAGATGGACTGCTGTTTTAATTGAATCAAGCTCCCCTTTTACAAAACACCTTTATCTTCAGGAGTGGGTTTTCAGGGTTTAAAAGGAGCTGCATACAATGAGATAGAAACTCTGGAAATCCTTTGAGTATTTCTTCTGGTGACATGTGAGGTGAACTTTAAAGCTCTCTATTTCCTTCTCCTTTCTCTGGAGAAGGCCGAGCAGCAGTAGCCCAGAATAAGTGGAAAAGGGTAACTCTGAACTTCAGAAATATGTTCCATTTCTGAACACCAGCTTTTCTTACTTATTTTTGATGTTTGCATCAATGTTGGTTAACACACAAAAATAACTTCATGGACACATGCATGGGTGTTTCTGAATCCCAGCCAATTTATATCTTTTGATGTCCTAAGAGAATTGCGTTCATAAAAATACTACTATTGGCTTGAAATGGTTAAGCATATACAGCTCAGGACTTTTCTTATGTAATTAGAGCTGGCCTCTAACTTAATTTGCAACCTATTAAATCTAGATAAATAGTGGTGGGACTAAATTGATTTCCATGTTTGTGGCTCACTCAAGCAGAATAGACTATTTTGCCCTATTAAATCCCAACTTCAGCAACAAATTGTTAGCAACTTGTAAGTATAGAATAATTTTTTTCATGTGTGTCTCCTGAATGAGACATCATGATCCAGATCTCTCAGATAATGACAAATCTTTTTTTTGTTTGCGGAGCTTTGATTCCATGTCATAAATTGTAATCCATACTTAGGCAAAAAGTTTGACAAACTCCTTAATTCCACAGCCGTCTTCAGTCTCTTCTGCTGTTGTCCATGTACACCCTTTTCCTCCATATCCATTAAGTCTTTTTTCAGTTCAATATTTTGTAATAAAATCCTTAGCCTTTTGGACAGTTTAGTCTAAATCCTTATTGATGGGATGTAAATATTACCTTCCAGTTTATGCCATTGGAATGGAACCATTATCTGCTTCAAAGCTTTTGTTAATAAGGAATCTGTAATTCATTATTTTAGTGCAGATTATAGTCTGGTTAATAGTTGTCAAGGTACCAGTGTCTTATTTGCTAATCCTTTGTTATAGCAACTGCCCTAACAATTCAGAGGAAGCTTAGAACATGCTCTGGTAAACTAAGCATTACAACACAGAAAGCACAAGACAACCTTTTTAAAATGAAGTTATAGTTAATAATTTACTAAATCTATAAAAAATAATCTCCGAGACAAACTCCTTTCTGTGAATTCCAAGGCTTATCAAATGTAAATGTTCCTTAGTAATAGTTTGTTAATTTTAAAAATCCTTTAGGGGGAAAATACCCCTAATAACTAAGGCTTGATAATATGCAGTGAATGTCTGTCGAAGACTCTACACGCTAAATATATAGACATAATCTCAATGTAAGCATGCCCTGATAAGACCCATTTTATTTTAAGAGAGGATTAATTGTGGCTGGTCTGCATTAAGACTAAAATAGAAAGGTTTAGTTTCATTCAAAGAGAATAAGAATAATCCCATTTAGGCTGATGCAGTAAGTTATGCTGTTTTTCCTCTCCCACTGCTAAGAATCTTATTGGCTGCAAAACAAAGAAATTACCATAAAGCTAGTTAAAATGAAAGCAATGGCAAGAATGACTGATTGGAAGGAAGGCCTGTCCCTGTTCAACGACAGATTGGAGGCCATCGGGATCTGGAGAGAATCTCATTACGGGGGCAGGCACTGCTATAGGCAGGGCAGGTTTCCAGGGTCCTTATAGGTGACTTTGTTCAAATTGACCAGGCAAATATTTGGGAGACAGTGCAATCACTCAAATAATTAGGCCCTATGCCATATAGGCACTGTAATAACTAGACAAGTGGAATTGTTATTAGTGGAAGCCAGTTTAAGGGAGGCAATGCCAGATGGTGGAATGGGGTATAACTCATTGCATAGTAAAACTCTCTTGCATAAACTTCCTAATTGATGGGATATAAGCATCAGTTTGTTGAGTTGCAAGATTGAAATGAGGGTTCCTTGCTTGCATAGTTGCATGTGTATCTTCGGACAAAATGGGCTGTATTGTGTATAAAGCCTTAGTAAGACCACACCTAGACACACCTTAGTAAGACCACACCTCTATAAAGCCTTAGTAAGACCACACCTAGAGTACTGCATCCAGTTTTGGTCACCACATAAAAAAGATGTTGAGGCTCTAGAAAAAGTACAGAGAAGAGCAACCAGGATGATTAGGGGACTGGGGGCTAAAACATAGAACGAACGGTTGCAGGAACTGGGCTTGGCTAGTCTAGTAAAGTGAAGGACCAGGGGAGACATGATACGGTCTTCCAATATTTGAGGGGCTGCCACAGGGAGGAAGGGGTCAAGCTATTTTCTAAAGCGCTTGTAGGCCAGACAAGGAATAATGGATGGAAACTGAACAAGGAGAGATTTAACCTGGAAATAAGGAGAAACTTTCTGACAGTGAGAACAATCAACCAATGGAACAGCTTGCCCTCGGAAGTTGTGGGAACACCATCAGTTGAGATTTTCAAGAAGAGATTGGACTGCCATTTGTCAGAAATGGTATAGGGACTCCCGCTTGGGCAGGGGGTTGGACTAGATGACCTACAAGGTCCCTTCCAACTCTGATTATCTGTATCTGTAACATTTAGCCATATTTGATAAATGCACTCAAATGAACCAATGGTCTTTTTACAGTTAGCAAGTGACATAGGTAGGAGCAATGCTTCTAACTGGTTTAGTGAATGTGGGGAAATTCAACATTAGGAGTTTCAATCAATGGAAGGGTTAAAGGAAAGTTTGTTTGACTTGTCCCTCCAAATAGCAGGCAAAGAGCAATTGAATCCTAGGGAATTCTGGGGACCAAATTCTAAGGGAACAATTGAGAGGTGATTCTCCCTCGAGCCGCTCGGAGCATCCAGAGACTGGGATGTGCTTCCGAGTCCTCTTCTTGCAGGCTGAGCTTTAGATGAGGAAACGCTCCGCCCCCTCACGTGACATCGCGGAGCGCCTCCCCAGTCTTTTGCTCAGCCTCGAAGAGTCAGGCTGTGTGTTAGAGAGCTCCTTGGCTGATCGCAGATTCCTTCCTATTTCTCTTTCTGATAAGGTTTGCCTTCTTTCTCCTCCTGCGCAAAGGGTCTGGACTTAAGGGAAAATTTTCCCTCGTCCCTGAGACGAAGCTGCGGGCTCGCAGCGCGTTTAGCGCTACCCCCCCCCGTCCTTATCAGATCGCATCGCTGCCTCCGCGTTGCCTCGTGGCACGCGTTGTTTTACTTTCATTTACTGCTGGATTCCCCCCCACCCCAAACGCCGACCGGGAGGGTTATTGCCCCTAAGGCCCTAGGCGTGCCGAGCTGACCGGCAAAGCCCTCCTTTTCCGTCCCGAAGGCGTCCCCGACGGTTCAGCTCGCGGTCGCCATTTTGGCTCCGCCTCGTGGTCGGGCGCCTTTTTTTCTGGTTCTAGCTGCGGTGAATTAGAGCCCCAGGCCTTGGGTCAAAGCTTTGCTGCCCATTTCTTTCTACCTGGCTCGCTCTTTTATCTTAGTTGGCCTCCCGCAGTCCGTTTCGGGGCGAAGTTGCAGCCCCCCCCTCCGGTTTTGTTTTCCCTTGTCTGGAGGCCTGCTGCCAGAGGCCCTCTCTTCTACATAGGCCTCAGGCGTTTATTTGACTGATCCGGCCTGTACTGAGATACCAGTTACTGCTACTGTTCGAGAATAAAAGGAATATATTTGCAAAATAATAATAATAATAATTTCTGTTTTTTTGTACAGTAATAATTTTTTTTTCATAGATATATAGACATTTACGGATAACCTGTATATATATTGCGTACAAAAAAAAAAAAAAAAAGAGAAAAAGATAAAAAGAACAAACAAAAAGAAATCAAAGGAATTACAAATAGAGTATCTATTTTTTCCTGTACATACTATATTATTCAGATACCTCACTGTTATCTCTGTACACTACAAATTCCAAAAGGGGGAGAGGGCCAGCTTCACCTTCACCCGGCCTCATCCAGGCCTATTCTGGGCGAGCCAACCGCCTTTGCTAGTATTGTTACCTAACATGGCAGACGACAATCCATCTAAACGTCCTTCTTTGAAGGCTAAAGCAAAGTCCCACTACTTGCACAGGCAGGACAAGGAACCTAAGGGCTCCAGACAGGACAAGGAACCTTCCAAGGCCACAACGTGACGCCTTGAGGCGCCACAAAGCGTTAGAAAAGAGTTCGACCGGCGTTCAAGGGAGTCCCGCTCGGAGACGCCTATACCTCCTCCTCCAACCCCTTCTACCTCTGCTCTACCTCTCCCCTCAGACCCTTCTTCCCTACCTAGGCGCAGTTCGCTTCAGGGTCTTCCGACCCCCGGACCTCCGACCAGACGGACCCCCGAAGCCACCTTTACACCCACAGCCGCTGGTCTGCGCCAGGATGAACCCTCTACCTCCGAGGTTCCACCTCACATCAAGGCTTGGATGGAATCAGCCATCCGCCAGGGCATAGCAGAGGCACTACAACACGTGTCCAGATCAGGTTTCTCTCCGCGAGCATCTGAACACGATTCGTTATCACTCAGATCCCTTCCACAACCGGTCCCCCCAACTGATCAGGTACTCTCTCAGAGGGATAGCCCTCCACCGGTTGGGGCCCAGATGGAGGAGGAAGGGGACTTTGGGGACTTCAGGGAGGAGGAAGAGGATTCCCGGATGGGATCCTCCCGCTATAGTGAACCCCTCTTAGAGGCTGACATCATGGAGGGGGAGATGTCGGAGGACGAGGGCCCTTCCCCCGACCAACCCACCTTTGGGGGGGCTGTTCAAACCACATATGTTCAAGTCCCTCCTCCTTAAGGCCAAGAATGTATCTGGCCTTCTTCCCCAGTCCCCTGCTGAACCCCCCCCAGTCCAAGAGGGCCCAGAAGACTCCATTTTCACCCAACCAGTGGTGGAAGCCGAGGTCATCCCATCCCCTCCCATCTTCGTAGATCTGGTTGCAAAGCAACTTACCTCCTCAGGGACACCTCCTGCTCCATCTAGCCAAGACAAGAGATTCTTCAATCTCGATGCGGCTCTGTCTAACCTTCTGAATATCCCGGAGGTTGATGACCCCATTGTGGGTCTAGCTTCTTCCTCTACCCCTAGTGAGGCCCTAGAGGCCTTAAAGCCTGAGGACAGGCGGGCGGAGCTGGCGCTGCGTAGGGCCCACCTATCTGACGCCTGGGCCATTAAATCGGCTACGGCCGCCTCATTTTCACCAGGTCTTCCATCCGCTGGCTACGTCAGCTCAAGGACCACATCCCTGCTTCCAATCTGAGAGCTCACCAGGATATAGCGAAGTTAGTGGCTGCAGCCGAGTTCTCGGCTGACGCCACTTACCAGTCGGTAAAATTTTCTTCCAGAGCCATCACGTCGCACGTTTCGGCTCGCCGCATGCTATGGCTCAAACACTGGCAGGCGGACGTAAAGAATAAGGTCAAGCTGGCCACTGCTCCCATTACGGGAGACAAACTGTTTTGGCCCAGCTTTGGAACCACTGCTGGTCGAGGGCCGCAGTAAGAGAAAGTATTTGCCCTCCCTTTTTCGAAGATCGGAGACCAGGGGCCCCCAGCCCTTTCGGAGGAGCTTCCCCGCCCCTTCTACCAACCCCCTTCCCGCCCAGATACCCTAGACCTCCTTCCTTCCGGTCCCAGGACCGCTCGGACCCGGGTGACAGAACCAGACGCGGTGGCGGCTACAAGAGACCATTCCGGGGATCGGGAGGAAGGCCCTACCGTAGAAGGTAGATCCTCTTCCTCCCTCCCCATTGGCGGCCGCCTCAGCCACTTCGCCGCCCAATGGGACATATCCACCTCCGATGCATGGGTTAGGGACACAATCAGGTTTGGTCTCGCCCTGGAGTTCAGGTCCGCCCCCCCTGATTGTTTTATCCCATCCCCCTCCTCAAGGGATCCCTCCAAACGGGCTCTAATGGATGCAGCCATCCATCATCTTCTTGACATCCAGGCCATTCAACCTGTCCCTCCGGCCCAGAAGGGAAAGGGTTTTTACTCCCATCTCTTTGTGGTGCCCAAACACTCTGGGGTTGGAGAGCCATCCTAGACTTGAAACGGCTCAACCGTCACCTCATCCAGCGTAGATTCAAGATGCACACCTTGCAATCAATTCTCTTAGGCACCAGGCGGGGAGACTGGTTATCTTCCATAGATCTGTCGGAGGCATACCTCCACATTCCAATCAGGCCCTCCCATTACAAATTCCTCAGGTTCTGCCATAATAACCTTCATTATCAATACGTGGCCCTACCCTTCGGTCTGGCTTGGCCCCCGGACCTTCACCAAGGTCCTGGCGGCCCTGGCGGCCCATCTCAGGACCGTTCCCGTCCGCCTCCACTGCTACTTGGACGATATTCTTATTCTCTCCCCGTCCAAATCCCAGGCAGTCAGGGATACCAGGGTCACCCTCTCCGCCTTACGGGCACACGGTTTTCTAGTCAATTGGCAAAAGAGCCAACTTACCCCTTCTACTCGAATTAACCACTTGGGGGCCATAATTGATTCGGTGTCACAGAGAGTTTTCCTCTCTCCGGAGAGGTTCCTTAGCATTGAAGCCCTGGTAAATCAGATCAGGCGTTCAAGGAGGGTGGCCTTGTTGGACCTCTCTAAATTGTTGGGCAAAATGGTATCATGCATCTCCATTATTCCCTGGGCTCGTCTACACAGCAGATCCCTCCAATGGTTCCTGCTCCCGTTCCAACGATCCGGAAGAAGCAACTCGAGGGTCAAGGTCAGGGTCCCTCCAGAGGTCCTCACGTCTCTTCTCTGGTGGACCAATCCCGCCATCAACAGAGGCCACCTATTCGCGGAACCTCAACGACTCACCGTCACTACGGACGCAAGCCTATCCGGTTGGGGCGCTCATCTCGACTCGATCTCTGCACAGGGCAAATGGTCGCTGACCGAGCAGGGGTGCAGCATCAATTGGCTAGAGCTTCACGCCGTCCTTCTGGCCCTGCGCAGCTTTCCTCAGATCCGCAATCATCACGTTCTCGTGCTCACGGACAACGTCACGGCCAAGGCCCATATCAACAAGCAAGGGGGCACCCAGTCCATCCAGCTAATGAGGGAAGCCGAGCGCCTTTGCCGCTGGGCAGAATCCAACCTCCTATCTTTAAAAGCCGAACACATCTCCGGAGTAGACAATACTCAGGCGGACTGGCTGAGCAGGGCCACGGTGGACCAGGCGGAATGGCGTCTCCATCCATCCCTTTTCGAGGAAGCGTCCAGAATATTCGGCCTTCCGGTGGTGGACCTCTTCGCTTCCCCGACCAACACTCAGCTTCCACGGTTCTTCTCCCGGTATCCGTCTCACAGGTCGGAGAATCACAACGCTCTGCGTTGCCCATGCCCCCAGGGCTCCTATATGCCTTCCCTCCGCTCCCGTTAGTTCCCAGAGTAGTTCAAAAACTCATTCAGGAGAGGGCAGAACTTCTCCTGGTGGCTCCCTATTGGCCCAGGCGACCGTGGTTTGCGGATCTCCGCATCTTATCAGTAGCGCCCCCATGGAGGATCCCCCCGGACAAGGTCTCCCTCTCTCAGGGGCCCCTTCTGCATCCGGAGCCTCAATGGCTCCAGTTAGCCGTCTGGAGGTTGAGCGGATCCGTCTGACTTCTGAGAATCTTTCAACTCAAGTCATCGACACTATTTTGGCCGCCAGGCGCCCTTCCACCACACGAATTTATGATGCCACTTGGAAAGGGTTCTGCAAGTGGTGTAGCGGGTCTCAGGTTAATCCCCTCTCTCCCTCGGTGGCACAGATCCTGGAATTTCTTCAGGAGGGTCTTCGCAAGGGGCTCGCACCTAACACCCTGAGACGGCAAGTTTCTGCTCTCTCAACCGTGGTCTCCTGTGATAACTACGGTTCCCTTTCTCACCACCCCAGGGTTAGATCTTTCCTTAGGGCGCCACCAACCTGTGCCCTCCTACCGTTCACAGGTTCCCCACATGGGACCTCAACAAGGTCCTCGTTTCTCTTACACGTCCCCGTTCGAGCCTTTGAGGGAGTCATCCCTGCAGTTTCTCACCTTCAAGGTAGTTTTTCTAGTAGCTATTACTTCTGCTCGTCGAGTTTCGGAATTAGCAGCTCTGTCAGTCAGGAGCGATCTATGCGTGTTCCACGCAGACCGGGTGGTCCTTCGTCCCGACCCTACCTTTCTACCCAAAGTTAACTCTCCCTTCCATAGGTCACAGGAACTGATTTTACCAAATTTCTGCCCCAGGCCCTCCAGGGGCAGGGAGGTCCTCTGGCACACCCTAGATGTTAGAAGGGCCTTGCGTATTTATATTAAGCGCACTCAATCCATGCGAAGGTCGGAATCCCTCTTCCTATCCTTTCAACCCAGGTCAATGGGGCTTAAGGTTTCCCCTTCCACCATCAGTCGCTGGATCAGGGCTACTATTGCGAGGTGCTACCTTTCCCATTCTCTGCCCGCTCCGGGTGGGATAACCGCCCATTCCACCAGAAGTGCAGCCACCTCGGCGGCCTGGGCCACACAAGCCCCCATCGCTGACATTTGTCGGGCAGCCACCTGGTCCTCTCCGTCCCCGTTTATCAGACATTATAAAATAGATACGTACGCCTCAGCGGAGGCCTCTTTTGGCCGACGGGTCTTACAGAGGGTCATCAGTGATCCGGAGGGGCCTTCGGGCCAGACGGAGTCCCACCCGTGGGACAGCCCAGCTTTGGTATGTCCCAGTCTCTGGATGCTCCGAGCGGCTCGAGGGAGAATGGGCGTTGGTTCTTACCTGATACGCCCCTTCTCGGCGAGCCGCAAGGAGCATCCAGCCCCACCCTAATTTCTCCGTCTGGTGGGGGCTCTTTCTTCAGCCAAGGAGCCAATAGTAGATTAGAAAGAATCAATAACCTCTCTTCTCGTTATCGCAAAAACTGGGGAGGCGCTCCGCGATGTCACGTGAGGGGGCGGAGCGTTTCCTCATCTAAAGCTCAGCCTGCAAGAAGAGGACTCGGAAGCACATCCCAGTCTCTGGATGCTCCTTGCGGCTCGCCGAGAAGGGGCGTATCAGGTAAGAACCAACGCCCAGTTTCCCCTCTCAGGTCAGCTTTTAAAAACAAGAGCCACTATTTTGGTTTTGTACAGTTATGCCCAAATAAGCATGATGGCTATATAATGATTATATGAATCCAGTTAATCCACTATTTTTGTCTGCTTCTTTTAATTACATTACAATTACCTTCTTTGTTCTTGAAGTTTTAATAGCAGTACTGCTAAGATAGCAGTCTATGGGTTTTTCCCCACCCCCAATGCCATGGATATGGAGGGTTTATCCCCACAATAAAAATTCAAGGTTGTACACATACCTTTTTGTCAAAAATTAATGAATGGGAAGAAAATGTTTGCATGCCAATTCTAATTTCTGAGGCTGTTGTGTGAATTTAATAGAACTTTGGAAATTTAGTGATCTCCATTTAATTTTTTTTTTACCTGTAGGCCATAGAAGGAACAATAGGTGGCAATGCATATCTGCATAGCAAAGTGAACCAATGGACTACAACTGTTGTGGAGCAGATTTTAAGTCACTTGACAAAGCTGGGGAAACCATTCAAATATGTTGGTAAGTTAATGCAATCTTACAGTATTGTGTACTTTTCAGAAATGCTTTCAAGTAAAATTAAAGCCTGAAATTTAAGGACAGGGAGATTCTGATAGTAATTAGTCTGAACATTTGTAGTCATACCTCATGTACTCTTTATCTTTTGCAAAATCAGATATAATTGTGTTACATGGACAAACACTTTTTTCCCCCTAATAATATTTTGTCTTTATAATTTCTAGTGACCTGTGTGATTATGCAAAAAAATGGTGCCGGACTTCACACTGCAAACTCTTGCTTCTGGGACAATGCCGCTGATGGTATAAAACTCTTTCAAAACTGGTGTTGCTGAACTTTTTTACAGAAAATTTGTATAATTCTGGAATCTCTTTTGGGTAAAATAATTTGTATTGCATTTTCAAACTTTTGATTCCAGTGCATTCACCTGATCATGACTGTAATGACTTAACTCTCTCTTACTGTTCAAAATAGGCAATACAGGAAACTAAATGGGTGTGCTTCCAAACAGTTTAAATAACAGTAGACTTTGTCTATAAGTACTACTCAAGCTTATGAAGAGCTTTGCCATAGACTTAAATATCTGGATTACAATATGGATGCACTAATCGATATCTTGTGTTTATGTGAATAACTGGTTGCTGTTTTTGTTTGTTTTTTTGTAGGAGCCTGCACTGTAAGATGGGAGAACAAGACTATGTACTGTATTGTCAGTGCCTTTGGACTTGCAATATAATTTGCCTTGAAATTCTTCAAATCTTGTCATTGCTTTAAGTCCACTAAAACTCTGAATTCGGTGAATAACTAAGAGTTACCCATTCTTTCTGAGGAAAAACAGAAGAGAAATTTCAGTACTGTTAAATAAGCATGATCCCCTTGTTCACTTTCAAGCTCTGTCTTAACACTTTAAGGACGTTTTCTCAAGGTGCTAAAACCTGAAACTTGCTGCACTTCTATAGCTTTACTCCACCTGTGTGGGTAAGACTGATTTTCACTCTATATTTGTTTGTTTATTAAATTATTGAAGCTCTGAATATGTGTATGTTCATTCCTAAAACTTAAAAAATTTAGAAATGAGGATAATGTCATGATTGCAACAGTGGCTGATCTTTGCTGGTTTGGGAATTAAGCAGATTGAGGCCAGGTTAGTATTTGAGATCCTCAATGGAAGTTCCATCTTTTTTTAAAATAATAATAATGCTACCGGTATGTTCATGTGATCATCAGGAACCGAGTTTGATTTGAAGGTCTCTTTGCCCTAATTTTTACCCGTTCAGTATTTAACATGCTGAAGTTCTGAAAGAGTATCATTATTCCTTAATTTCATTAGTTTCCTGGGTATTTTGTTTTGGCTGGCATTCTCCTGTAAAGCATGGGTAAAATCAAAGAAAGACTAATTGACAATACAGAAGTTCAGTACAAAATTTTATTATGAATAAATTGAATTTCATGATTTTTATTTTGCACTATTTCTAGTATTTGCTTTAAAAAAAAAGCCTTTACATTACATTGAATGTTACTTTTATGCTGTGGGGAAATTCTGTTTCATATTCCAAACCTCACCATAATTACAAACAGCAGATTTCCTGAAGCCTGGAGATTACACATTACAAATAAACCATGCATATCCCTTCTTCAAACAAAATCAAATATACAAATGCACTCATTAACATAGCTATTTTGAAAAAGCACTAGCCACATTTGGATATAAAATTTTCTACACTTGCTTCGTTACACAGCTGTTTAAAAATATTGAAATCTTGAATAGTGCTGAGAGGATTTTTCCATATATTTATATTGGCACAAGTGGAACATAAGACAACAAGCACAACAAAAGAACTGTAGAGCTAATGTGCAATGGTTGCACAATCTTGGGTATTATTTTTCTCAAGTTTTGTATCAAATGTGAACCTAAAGCTTAATAGCATGTACTTCTGAATAAACATGCAGAAAACCGGAATAAAAATCACAATTAAAAGAATTGATTTTTTTTCAACACACCTAATGTTTCCCATTCCCAGGCATGTTACGCTTAATGGTAACTATTATGTTGCTCTTGGTGATACTGAAAAAGCTTCAATTGATCCTTTTCAAATATCTTTATGAAAACCTGTTTTCTCGGTTAACCTTGCTAACAAAATCTAAACCTGATTGGCTTTGTGACAGTGTAATATGACATTATCTCCTTGTATTACACAATCTGCTGCTTTCCTGGTTTAATAAGGTTATTCTGTCCAATCATTGATTTAATAAAAGAATAACTTTCACTAAAGGAAACATGGTATTGTCAGAGGAAATTTTAAAACAAAATATTCAGGCTTGGGGGAGGGGGGGTAAAATTCCTACTGCTAACATCAGAAATACTGGAGTCCACTTAAAAATTGAGTACATTAAGGGATAGTCTCATATACCGATAATACTGATCAGCCATTTTATAATGAGAACCACCCTACTCCCCACATCAAAGAACATGAGAACCGTGAGAATATTACTTAATAGTATTTAAATTTACTAATAGCTCCCTTGTTTCATACTGGAAGAATATATTGGTATCCAAGTGAATCTTAACTACAAAAGTTCTCTCTCAGTATTCCCTTAACTAAAAGCATGAAATGGATCCTGTCTCATTACAACATTGTATACTGTAATGCAAAAGTAGTATGTGATTAATAATGTGTCTAAAAATAGTCTCAATTTCCAATAAGGAGCAAGATACAAAAAGACCAGCAGCACTCATCTTTATTGGATTTTCCCAGTTAGATGTCATTTTGTATGTATTTGGAAGTTTCCTTCTGAGTTTTCCAAAACTGAAAAATATCACATTACATATAAAATAGGCAATAATACACTTGTTCCTTGCAAAAGTAGTCACCATTGGTCTTGCCTCTTTTCAAAGATATGAACAAAAGGAAAGGGGAAGAAATGCCTAATTCATCCAATGCAAAATATTTAAAGAAACTAATCCAGGCAAATTCATCAGAAAACTTTTAACTCTTAAGTTTACAATTTACAAAATTATATAAAATAAATGGTGTACAGGTAGTCCTTGACTTATGACCCCAATTGGAATCAGACATTCTGTCACTAAAGAGGTGGTCATTAAGTGAGTTGTGCCCATTTTTTCCACCATTGTTTTTGCTGCAATCATTAAGGGAATCACTAGATGTTAAGTGAACCATGCAATTGTTAAGTGAATCTGGCTTTCTCCATTGGCTTTGCTTGTTGCAAACTGGCTAGGAAGATTGCAAATTGTGACCACTGCAACAGTTGCAAGTGCAAGGACCAGTCATAACTTTGTAATGCCATCGTACTTTCCCATAGTCATTAAATGAATGGTATTAAGTCGAAAACTACCTGTAACACAATTCTAACCTCTCATTTTTTGAGTGGGACAGATTTAAGAAAGTGCTTGATTTTCTTGTTGATAATGCCTCTTTAAAGTAATAAATCCAGGATAAATTCTAGTTGTATGCTAAAAATATCAAAAGGTCAGACAAACATTTTGCAAATAGGAAAAAGGATCAAAATGTTTAGGAAGTAGCATTATGTTTGCTAGACATTTTCAGTTGGCTGAACTGGTGCAGGCAAATTCAATGATATTCAGCTTACAGCTAACATTACCAGGTCAAAAACCAAAGCCACCTGAAATTCCCAAGGTCAAATGAACTTTAGGGGCATTGAATACACAATTCCACAGAAACAAGTGAATTCAGGATAAAGTAATTTGTGAACCATGTTAAATAAAAGTTGGACACTTCAGTGTTGAATCTCAAGCCATTTGTCAGCAAGACATCGCTGGAAGAGTCTAGTTTTCCCTGTCAACAACTTCAAGCGTGTTCAGAGAGATTAGGGAAACCCACATATTTTTCTTTTATCCTTTTGCACAAATTGAATGCAAACCTTAGAAAAGCAACTTGAAATAACATAGAACAATATATACTTAAAAAAACCTTCATGAGTCAGCAATACAAAAAATTAGAGGAAGGTATTCAGTCTTATCATGTTATATACTATAATCTTGGCACACTTAAAATATTAACAAAGAAAAACTAGACCTTTCACATATAGCAAAGACATGATTTACAGTAGTACACATTATAGAACTGAGCTGATCACATACATGTGGAATATTTGACCTGCAACCCTCACTTCCATCTTTTTTTTAGGTATCTTATGTTTGAGTAACTTACAAACATGAGTTTATTATATTAATAGCTTTGGATTATTTCAGTTTTTATTACAAATTTGGGTATGTCTGGGATCCAGTCCCTGCATGCCTACTAAGCATCTCTTTACTAAAATTTCTTGCATGCATTGAACCATCGGAAATGCATGTGATGGAGAATACTAATTCCCTTCTGCACAAAGGGAAGTGCTTTCTAATTGAGGCCTTGGAATTAAATAATCAGGCTGCTCCTGAAGCTTAAATTTAGAACAAGACCTAAAGCAAGAAATGACTATTTATTAAACTCAAAAGTGAACACTGGGAATGCATTTAATTATATCTGTAATTTTAACAGGGCTTTAATTCTTATGTATCATTTCAGTTTTATTTCACAGGTTATAAGAGCTTCATGACTAAGAAAGTTACTGGAGTGATTGAGAAGGAGAAAGATGTACTATGAAAGCACAGAAAATAGAGATCTATAATGTCAATCCAATGAAATCAATTCACAGAATCCATCTAGATTTAAGAGTAAACGGTATTTTTACTCTTTTTACTTTTATTCATTTTACTCTAGTGCACTGTTAACTGGTATCCTCATTCCAGTTAACACATTGAAGTGCAGTAGTTTATTTTTCTAGAAAGGATAAAAGTTGCAGAAGAGATTATTTTATTTATGTTTGAAGATAAGATTTTTTTAAAAGTCTGAGAAATACCATTCAAGATAGCTGCAATTAAAATCAAGAAATCATATCAAGGTACCCAGACACTTGCTATTTGCTGCAGAGCTCTTCATTCCTATTCTATATGTACAATAGGAACAAGAACAATTAATTCCACATTATAGCCCACACATAAAGCAGCCATGAAGCAAAGGCCATTCTAAGAGAATGTCACATGACCATATTTTACTCATATAATTCTTCCAGAGTTTTGTTATCTGAATGCTTCTGTGGAAATCTGAAAGTTCTACCTAACTCTGCCAATAAAGGGTTCATCCGATAAAAATGAATCAATCACCATTCGAATCCTGCCAGGTTATAAAATAAGCGCTCATTTCAGTAGCCATCATACTTAACATTTATTGTGTGTTTCTAAACTACAGTAATTAATAATATTTAATTTATTAAAATATTCAGAACATTTCCCTGAAGGAAGAGTATGTGATTGAAGTATATGTTCCCTTAAAAAGAAAACTAGCATCGGCAGAAGGCTTTGCTTTTAATTCAAAATTGCCATGCATTTAAATGTTAGCATTATTTTAAGATAAATCAGTTTTCAAATCATTCCTGTCTTCTAAACCAACACAAGTACACTGGTATCTCAGAAAGAATGAGCTGTTGTGGAAATCAATTGTCCACAATAGAAAACAACAGGAAGAAGTTTCGGTTTTATGAATTCAAGACACCAGTTATGCACTGAATTATTGGGAGTTCATTACTGCATGCCTGTGGTAATATTCTTGAGAGCCAAGAAGACCAGCCCAATTTCCACCTAACTTTGGAATCTAGAGATGTTGGGAGATGGTGCATTGTCTTGATGCTACAATATATAAAGTCAAGATAAATTACTTTGGCATTTAAAAAATGCAGAGTATTACTGCCATTTAAATAGTAATGAAGCGCAGTCATAAATAGTAATGAAGCATAGTAATCAAAACAGTAAACCACAGCCTAATCAAGGAACAATCAAGAAGAAAACAACACTCCCACCAACACTGACAGGGAAAGCCACCGTAAATAAACAGAACAAATCCCACTCCCTTTTAGCACTGAACATGTTATCTAATTGGATAATGAAATGTTTACAAGGAAACCACCAAGCTCAGAGAGCACCAGAGATTCCACAGTTCAACCCTGAGCTGCAAATATTCTCTTATATTAGTAATGAAGTAATTAGGAAATCCACTATTCAGTTATTAATCCATAATAAGCTAAGACTGCCCAAAAACTTATTGATTTTAATAATCTGATTCCACAGCATTCTGTGTGGAGGCATCTTGTTGCAATTGAGTTTTAGGAGACGGGGTGGGTAAACCACAAGTTTCTTTAAATGGTACTAAACATTCATTTCTCACTCCCATCCATTTTAGTTTTGTAAACAGAAAATGACTGGAATAAAGGACATACTTCCACCAAAAGCATGGTTCACTTGACTATAGGAAAGATAAAATTACTCTTGTTCCATATTCTTGGCTGCTCCTGTGCAAATTTAATCACTGTCCGATTCCTCTTTGAATTTGGCTCTGATAGCCTGACCGTTCTGAAGTGGCATTTCTTCATAGTCACTCCTGTCCAAACATATTTAAGAAATGATACTTTACACATAAGCAACAAAAAATATTACAATTCCATACAATTTAAATTCTGGAATTTACTGGCTCTATTATTTTCAATCTGAGCTCTTTCCAGGTAAGTATGCAAACTATATTCCTTTATTTGCTTTTAGCCTGTTTGGAAACCTCCTTTTTGTTGCTTTTCAATTTGACTATTAGAAGCCGGGTATAATCAGTTTAATTCAATTTTAATTGTGTTTGTTTAAAGCAACATTTACTTCAAAATTTTCAGCAGTCAAAATTCATCAAAAACAGATCCAAGGGGAGTAATACAAATCCTAAAAAAAAATGAGCCCCACACAATTCAAACAGGGCTGATACACTCCACAGCTACTTATACTACACTTGTCTGAAAACGGATAGCTTGTAAAACTAATTTCACAGATATCAAACTCGGGACAAGAAAAAATATCAGGTGTCAATCAGCGTGACCCAAAAAGGAATTAAGGTGAAGATTGGGAAAAGACTGACTAGGATCAGTCATAACATTTCCAAAGGTCTATACTTTGGGAAATATTAATAACTTTCTGTCAAGCCAATCTAACAGACTATGTACAGTATTTTTGTATTTTACAATATTGGCAAGCTACATATACAGATCTAAACAAGAAAATTACTATTCTTTCTTAAACAGATCTTTCTAATAATTCAACTTGACTTAGTAACTGCTTGATGGACCTCTTAGATTTGCCATATTTTTATAAAAGTGTTAGTCTTTCTGGGGGTGCAAACACATAATAGCAGTTTCACAATTTATGCCTTAATGATTATTTTTGCTGCATATTAATTCCAGAAGAACTTTCCTTATCATTTGTTTTTATTACAAAAACAACTTCTGGGACAAGTTTTTTTTTTAATGTAGGAAATGGAGAGGCCTGGCAAAAAAAATGAAAATATGCTTTATAGAACACTACAGAAACAAAGTGGGATTGGTGACATTATTGCAAGTCTTACTTACCCGTAGATAACATCGTCATCTGAATCATTCAACATGGAAAAGGCAGGGTTGTCTTTCAGCTGAGATTCTGAAAAATGTTTTGAAGAATATAGTCCATAAACGCATCTCTCTCCCCCAAAGATCAGTCATGTTATTAAAAGTCTTCTAATTCAGGTATCTTCTTCCTTGTCATTCTTTGGTGCCACTTTAATGAATATTAAACCCTCCTCTCTTTGCTTCAGTGTTTATTTATTGTTATAGATCAGAACTGGACAATCATTAGTTGTCAAGGGCACCTTTGTTGATTGCGGTAGAAAGGGGAGAGTCACATTACATATGTGGTTGGGACTGAGATTTTAGGGGAAGTTTCAGATTTTGCTCTGTTACACAAGAATGATGGAACATTTTAAAGGCTCATTTTCCTCTCACATTCTCCATCTCAAAATGCCTGGAAACTATGCCAAGCTCAGATTACCTAACACATTTAGTTCTGGACATTATAATAATAATAAAAAATGATATAACATCTGAATGCCCACAAATAATATTATTTTACTATGCAGTGCACCATTTGGTACTAAACTTCATAGCTTATCCATAGATCAGTCAAACTACTTCAAACAAAAGTAAAACAGAATTTTGCCAAAAGAAACAACATAAATTAACTTACCGTATAGGGCATTTTTTGATGGTGAGTACACAAAGGCTAATGTGTATAGGTAGAAATTTAATAATCCATAGAAGGATAAGAATTCTGCAGGTGATAACTGTCAAGGATATCATTATATATAAAAACAATTCAACATGTAATCAAGATCTAAAGAACCATTCAAAAAGCTGAATGAGCTCTACTTTTTATTCCTAAACATTAAAACACCACTGAGTAAAAAGCCAGCCTCATTAAAACATTTGCACACATCTGTTTCTTAAGATCCTTTACAGCAGGGCTCCTCAACCTTCAGTCTGTGGATCGGCACTGGTCCGCAGCATGCCAGAAACTAGTCCACGCAAACAAGGACATAGACTTCTGTAAAGCCTTTGATTCAGTGGTACACGACAAACTACTCCTAAAAATAAAATCCTATGGTATCTCTGGACAACTGAATAACTGGATAGAAGCATTCCTGTCAAACAGACAACAAATGGTCAAAATCGGGAGCGTCCTATCAAATCCAGTACCTGTCAGGGCAGTGTTCTAGGACCAACTCTCTTCATACTCTACATAAATGACCTCTGCGATCATATTAAGAGCAATTGCGTTCTTTTCGCTGATGATGTAAAGCTGTTCAATACCACAGACAATACTGCTACCCTTCAAAAAGATCTCGACTATGTATCTGAATGGTCAAACAAATGGCAACTTCAAATCTCAACAAATAAATGCTCTGTCTTACATATTGGCAAAAAAAATCAGAAAATAAAATACAAGCTGAATAGTCAAGAACTTGTTGATGACCCAAGCTCTGTAAAGGACCTTGGAATACTCACCTCTAATGATCTAAGTGCTAGAGCCCACTGCAACTACATAGCCAAAAAGGCATTAAGAGTTGTTAACCTAATCCTACGTAGCTTTTTCTCTGGTAATATCACACTACTAACCAGAGCATACAAAACATTTTGCTAGACCAATACTCGAATACAGTTCATCAGTCTGGAACCCTCATTACGTATCTGATATTAGCACAATTGAGAAAGTCCAGAAATATTTCACAAGGAGAGTTCTCCACTCTTCTACTCGTTGTAGAATACCTTATGCCACCAGACTTGAAATTCTAGAACTAGAAAACCTTGAATTACGCCGTCTTCGGTCTGACTTAAGCATGGTATATAAAATCATACATTGCAATGTCCTACCTGTCAATGAATACTTCAGCTTCAACCATAACAACACAAGAGCACACAATAGATACAAACTCAAAGTAAACCGCACCAAACTTGATTGCAGGAAATACGACTTCAGCAACAGAGTGGTCAACGTCTGGAATACTCTACCCGACTCTGTAGTCTCTTCCCCAAACCCCAAAAACTTTAACCTTAGACTGTCTACTATTGACCTCACCCCCTTCCTAAGAGGTCTGTAGGGGGCGTGCATAAGCGCACCAACGTGCCTACCGTCCCTGTCCTATTGTTTCTCTTATTCTTTTATTTTTCTTATATGTACCCATTTCATGTATTCACAACTATGTATACGCTTATACTTATTATCTTGTAAACAATTGGCAAATCAAATAAATAAATAAATAAGGGAAACCCCATCCATGGGATGCATGCAGCACACGAAACCACACCACCTCCATCTGCAGAAAACCTCAGTCCACGGAACTTATCCCTGGTACCCAAAAGGTTGGGGACCACTGCTTAACAAAAGTTTGCCAACATCCCACCAGCATTTAAATCTACATTTGTTTGGGATGCCCATAAAGGGCCTTCCCTGTAGTTGTAGCCTTTGGAAGTCCTGACCTTGGAAATTCTCCTAGCCTTCAATATGAAGATCTTCACCACCATGATGAAAAAGAGACAAGCAAGCAAACAATCCTGAATTGCTAGGTTTAATCTTTGTGCATATCAGCCTTTTTCTCTGACATAATTTCATTATTTTGTTTTATTTTAATTTACTATTGAATTTTAAACATTTTTTTTAAAATTAAACTTTGAATCAATGAGATATTCTGATAGTGAAATATTAGTGTATTCAACATATAAATCAAATAAGAATTAAACAATCAGGAAGACTTAATAATAATCATATTATTTGAGTAACCCAAATGTCACAGGGTACAAGAGTCTAAATTTATATACATGGAATGACTATGGAGATTATCAGTCATCCAGGTCATGGTTGACTGATAATCTGATAATGAATCCATTCTCCACCATTCAGCCAGAACTGAAGAAACTTCTTGGATCAGAAGTGAAATGTATTCAAGGAAAAAACAACCAAGATAGTCCAGTTGCCTTTTGAACAGCATCTTTGGGATACATAAATGGAAACAGAGAATATTAACTGTAGGCTTCGGAGTAATGACAGGGTTTTGTCACTGTTGAGAGTTTACATAATGGGCTATATAAAGCCTATCTTATTTATTTGTATATTAGTCTTTTCAATTATGATTGCCCTACCATTTGATTGAAACTTTGAGCAGGATGTCACAGTGAAAGGATATAATTATGATAATTGGTTGAAAGCTCAGCCACAAAATTGTCCTGAAGAACCTGTGCTCCAAAACGCAAATAAAATATAGCGATGCTGCAAGAAAAGAAAAGAAATCAAAGTTCATTCTACATTTTAAGATCCTTTTTAATTCCAAGAGCAATTAAATAAAAATCAGTATTTGAAATTAACATTAGGAAACTATTTCCCAAGTAAATCACAGAAAGCTGCAAATGGGCCAATTATAAACATACGTCTCCAAGATTAATACAAGTGCCCATATAAAGTAGGAATAAGTTATATAAGACATACACATACTTCAGGGGAACTATGGAGATGAAAAAAGTTGTGTTTAATCTTGTAGGATTTCTTACAAAACACTCCCTAAAATATTAATGGTTGACTGCAGTGGTGTAAAATTTACACAGCAAGAATGTCTAGACAGATTGTTTTAATTCCGTTCTTTTTTTTTTAATTATTACTTTTTATTATGCAATTTTCTTTGTTATATATAAAATTTCCACATCTACAACGGCAGTGTACTGTTTGGGTACAATCTCTTTTAAATACAAGTAGTACATTATACAATACAATAACTATAACTATTATTCTCAAAATCTATTCACCATGATCTTCACTTATTAAACATTTCCCATTATTTAATTATCACTCTATTCAGCTTTATCTATAATTGGTTAATAATATCAAACATTATAAACATCATATGAACATCACATTTATAAACATTATCCTCTAATTCTATTAATCATCGTGTTTACTTATCCTAATTATTCAATATTTCATTATTCAGTTACACATTTATTTCATCTTTGATTACATATCCCTCTCCATTCTAAGTTTCTCACTTCTGCTTCTATTTTCTAGCCACTGATAAAATAATTCCCAAATTAAAAAGTATTCTGTCCCTTATCCTTAATTTTCAATGTTAATCTATCCCAGGGGTGTCCAACCTTTCACCTTCCCTGGGCCACATTAGAAGATGAAAATTTGGTTTGGGCCGCACATATAATAAATTATTATAAAATAATTATATTATAAAATTATATAATAAATTATAAATTATATTTATTATTAATTATTTATTATTAATTATTTATTTTTTATTAATTTTCCGGCCAAATTTTGCGGGGTGGGGGGGTGGCGGCAGGGGCAGAAGCGGCGGCGGCGGCAGCGGGGGCAGAAGCAGCAAAGGCGGCGCCCGCCTTTTCTGTTGCTGTTTGGCGTGGTGCTCGCCTCGCCCCGCCTCGTGCCTGCCTCTCCTCCTCCTCCTCGCTGGCTCTTGCCAGAAGGTTGGGGTGGGCACTGGGCCGCATTACGAGGCAACCTGGGCCGCATGCGGCCCGTGGGCCGCGGGTTGGACAAGCCTGATCTATCCATTTCAGCACATTCTAATATTTTCTTTATTACATTTTCCTCTATAGGTATATTTTCAATTTTTGTTTTAATTCTGTTCATTGAGTTTCCTCATTTTACCATCAGTACCACAAAAGAAAATATTACCAAAGTGCACTATCTGGTACAACAGAACTTTGGTACTCATTGTTAATTGATTCCAGGCGACACGATGAGTACCAATTTTTTTCCATAAGGAATAATGTAGTGAGTCATGAGGCAGCCGATAGGTTCTGTGTTGAGTACCAAGCAAATAATAAATACCAGGACAAAATGTTTGCTTCAAAATGATTGAGTACCAAATTCAGTGAGTTTCAAAGCAGTTGAGTACCAAGGTACCACTGTATCTGCTTCCAAGGGAGGTTGATCCAATGATCCACTGCATTTAATACCTTGCACATATTTCATATTTCACATAGAATATTAGGAACCTGCAAAAAGTACTAGTCTGGTAATGTCAGAAATTGTGTTTTTCTTCCAGACTGAGTTGACCCAGACATTCCAGAGCAGGAGGAGGGAGGGGTAAGGAAGGGGTTAGGGTTATTTTACAGACATATATCTTCCAAAACAGGAAGTAATTTGTGTTTCAAACATGGCCCATCCCCCAAAAGGAGCATTTTGCACACTTTTAGATACAACTGAATAATATCCTCAAGTGAATATCTCACCTAATGATAAGAACTACCAATGTCAGCGCAGTCAAGAATTTCAACCTAAGATCTGAGAAAAGAATAGGAAAGAGTTATTTGAAAAATAACACAAGTATCTTTCCAGAAGAACAACACATCATCAGAAATCACAGGTGAAGAATAGAGCTTACCAACGTAGGGCATATTCCGAAGCTCTGAGCACGCCCGGATTATTAGAAATAAAAGGTACAAAATATATACTGTTGCCACCACAAGGAAGAAGATTTTCATCCCCTGTTACAAAAACACAATTAAAAACATTTGATTATTATTTTGATAGCACTACACTTTCTTTCTCCCACATCTGTGCATTATGCCAGGAGTTGACAATTGTATCAGGCATTGAACACTATCCTTATTTTTACTTGATTGAAAGTTCAGGTAATCACCGAAGTTTGCAAGATTACAATAATCCCACCCCAAGGACTTCAGTGAAGTCTTGACCATTTTACATTTTATTTTCAGTTATTGGGAATGACATTACGTTGAGAATCTCCAAATTGTACACAGAGACCATCATCTTTATAAGCTGGTCCAACAGTCTTATTTATTTTTATTTTATTTTATTTATTTATTTATTTATTTATTTTATTTGTCAAAAGCTTACAATACAACAGAAACAAGAATAAACATAAGTTTAAATACAAGAAATATGAACGAATAATTGGGGACAATAGGGGACAGGGATGGTAGGCACGATTGTGCGCTTATGCACGCCCCTTACAGACCTCTTAGGAATGGGGTGAGGTCAATAGAGGTTAGTTGATGGTAAGGAGGGTAAAGGGGTTTGAGCAGGTGACGACAGAATCTTAGAACGGAGTCTTAGAAGAAGAGAATGTAATACTGTTTTATTTAAACCCAATACCAAGGCCATGTTAGCTAGCAGGTATGGGAAATGGTAGTCCAATCTATTTGGAAGCTATAAAATTAGGATCTTTGGATGGGAAGCACAGCATGTTGGTTTTGATATGGGAAAAACCTCAAAATGGAGAAAAGAAGTAAAAAATAGCATTTTTAAAATAAAATTTAGCAGTTCTCTGGAGTATGTGCACAATTCCTAAAAATTCACAGATAGCAGAACTTCTTTTCATGGGTGTTACATACATACATACATACATACATACATACATTCTTAAGTTTTCGCGGGTATTTAGATGTATGGTATTCAGCTTTGTTTGGGTATTTTCCCACGTCATTATGGTTGTGCTTTTAAAGTTGTAGCAACGTTTCGGCAGAATCTCATCTGCCATCATCAGGCTTCTTATAGTGTTCGTCTGTGAGTCGAGACTTTCACAGCCGTTTCTGTTTTAAATTTAGTGCTAGCCTACTGCTGTGCCAGAATGGTTTTTTCTTCATCCTGATTGGTTGGGAGTCTTGGTCTGTGTTTATTGGTCTTGGAGTTTGCTGTGTTCTGCTTGATTGGTGTTTCTAATATCTTCTGTCTGTTTTGTAGCTTTTTTTGTCTTGATTGGCTGGCAACATTGTGTTTCCTGTATTGGAGGCTTTTAGTGCAGCTTGGCTCCGAGTAAACGGACGGCTATCATTTATGAGGAAGCTAGGTTTCATCTGGGTGCCTGGTTGGGGTGTGTTTGAGCTGGAGGTATCAGGGGGAGTCTGTTTGTGCCCAGGTGTTTGCCTGGCTTGTGGTGTGGAGATTTTTTTGTTTGAGAGTGCAGGCTTCAAGATAATTGACAGTCTGGTGAAGTCATCTCTTCTATTCATGCTTTCAGGTCTTTTTTCAATCTCTATGGCTTCTCTGATAATTCTGTAGCTGGGGTTTTCTATAGTGGCTAGGGTTTTGGTGCCATTGAAGTTGATGCTATGACCTGTGGCTTTTATGTGTTAGACTAGTGAGGAAGTGTGTTCCAGCTTTTTCTATAGTGGATTCTATACTCCGAGAAGCACAAAGCCGAAGACACAAGCCTGAAGATGATGAATGAGACTTCATCGAAACGTCGCCTAGATACTTCCAATTTTACGCGGGAGAAAACCCGAATAACCAAAGATCCACATACAAATACCCGCAAAAACCTCAGAATATATATATATGCTAACTGGCAATAAATAAAGAGAAAAAGAGAAGAGGAAAGCAAAAGATATATTAGAAATATCAGAAATTTACTGGGATAAATAAAAAGGAAAAATCTTAAGAATAAATCTTAAATTTAGGATAGAAATAAACGTAATGCTGACATGGCTCAATTTTGCTATCTTCAAAGTAAATTGCACTCCCAGAGAAGTAAACCAATTTTTTTTCAATCTTTTTTGCAGTCGTAGTTTTGAAAACAGAGTTTAAGCTATGGTACAATTTTCCCTAATATATACAAATAATTTTAGATGTGGATTAAGCAAATTTTTTACACAGTTAAATAGGTTAAAAACAGGTCTATTTTCAAAACCTGAGTTCATTCATCATTTCCTATGCAAATCCAAAACTGCTTTATCCTAACATACCTGAAAATTATTTGTGTCAATCTCATATTGGTATGTTGGATCATGTAGTTCATTGACCCTAAAAAAAAAAAAAAGCATGCTATGATCATGAATCTAAACATTTATCTGTAACAATCTAAGTAAGGACTGAACTTGATATAGTTGGTTTTTCATTTTTCCAGAACGTTTAAAATATTTTCTAAGATCTCTTTCTGGCCTTTTTAAAATTAAAATTTTAGCTCCTTTTTTCATTTTATTAATATATTAGTATCCATTCTAATATTATTACTGTTTCTATTCTGAATTTTGTAAATTGTTTTGAATTAGGAAAAAGATAATTAGTGTTTAACGAACAAAAAGAAGTAAATTACTTACGTCTGCCATATGCCTAGTGTAACAGAAGCCAACCACAGGAGACCAACAATAAGGAATTTTGGAAAATAAAAGGTCATGCATTTTCTTTCTCCCTAAAAAATGGAAAAAAGAAAGAAAAGGTGACAACCGTATTGGATTTGCATTACAAAAATCAGTTACAACTCTGTAAGAATATTTTTTAATTAAAATAGAGCAAGAATCCTTTTGTTTCTATTTTGATGTTAAATGCAAGAAGAATATATATCTCCCAAATATTTTTTCTTTATTAATAGCAGAAGACGTCGGACTGAAGTTTAATTACTTTTTAAGAAAGAGCTGTCAACTCTGTGTCAGTTTCTTTGCAGAAACACAACTACCAATGTTTGCAAAATCTGGCAGATCTCACTTATGGTTGCAGATGTTCCTTTGTAGAGGAGATAAATTCGGTGAACGGTTGCATACTTTTTGGAGGGAAGTAAAGCAATGAACTGTTGTTTCTGTTGTTTTAATGTGTTTGTTTTAATTCAGGATTGTAAAACATGTTATTTCCTTCAAAAGAACCTCCAAAGTGATGATCAGTGTAACAAGTCGGCCCCTTGGCTATGGCACTTCATTGTCTTATAGAAACTTTGTTCAATCAAAATGTTATCATTTATGACACACTGTTTTCAGTGTGAGTTCTGAAGAAGGAGCCACCAAATAAACAACTGTGTAATTAACTTGACCAGAAGGGCAGAACCAAAACAACAGATTTATTCAGCCAAGGTTTTCAAGCCCTTTTCAAGGCATATTATTTATTACCCTATGAATAATGGAAATTCTTTGGGCTACTGGCTACATAGAGCTAAATCCAAAATTATGTAAGTGGATTTCCTTTTGAACAAAAGAAGCTTTTATCTTCCTCCTCTTCTTCTCCCATGTCCTGTCCCATAATTGTTCATTACACTTATTCTGAAGGCTGCCCCAGTACTCCAGAGGCAATACACTGGAGTTAAGGATAGAATTCTGTTCAGCAATAATGTTCATTCCATTGGCAAAATACCAGCATTCAACACCTGTTAAGTACCACATGTTGCTAAGTGAAACAAGCAAGTTTCACTGAAAAGATTTAATGACTGGCTGGAATTTGGGATTAGGAGGATCATTGTTCAGCCATGAAGCTCAGTAGATATTTCTAGACCAACATCTTTTAGCCTAGTTACTTTGTAGAGTTTCTAGATAAAAATCATACTTTCTAAGTATTTAACAAAACAGGTATTATCACAGAGCATAAACCACACTGAAATATTATTTTACTCCTATCATAACAACTGTGCTAGATTAAATACCCAACTTTTCTAGCACTCTTCTTTTATGTTGTTCAAGAATATGTACAATCCCCTTTTAAAGGCAACCAAGTTGATTGCTTATTACTACAATCTAGAGCAGCAAATTTTATTGCTCAATTTCATGCCATGTAATGCAATAATTCCTTTATCTCTTTCCTGGGTTTCCCACCATTTTACAGGAAGAAGAACTGTCCTATTCACTTTATCCATTCCACTTCCCTAATCCCATCCTTCGTTACTGTATTAATTGTAAAAAGCTCCAATTACTTTCATTTCTCTAGACGCTGCATCACTTTGAAATGCAGTGTCTAGAACTTTACTTACAGTCCAAAGTCAATCCTCACCTGTACTCTGATCCCATGGTAGACACAAAGCCAGAACAGCAGCAATGCACACAAGAACAACGACTGAAAAAGGTCATCTAGCATTCCAGGAAACCAGCTGTTGATTAGGAATGAGAGGGGGAAAAATGGGTCTGTAACAGAATGGGAGAGGGGGATAGTCAGAAGACATCACCACTACCAACCATAAGAATATTCTGTCTTTTCTACAGCATCAAGACCAAGATGTTGTTCAGTTACATAAACTCAAGCTAGCCTAGCCAATATCGATATATTGGCTATTCAGGTAATGCACCATATAATTCAGGTATGCTGGAAAGTATAGATCAACACATCTGAACCCTATGCAATCACAATAGTTTAAAAAAACAATATGAAACATGTGCCAGGTGTTTTCTATATGGTATTTCTAACATACTTTATTACAGATATAAAACACTTGTATTCTAAAAGGCAATTTACTGAGAAAACATTTGCTAAACTTTGGGCTGGATTTGTATAGAAATTGACTTTTTTTTCCCATCCCAGCTTATTACAGCAGAATTCAAGTGAAAATGGCCAGGAATTGGAATTGAGCGGGAATTTTCAAAAACTGGACAAAGGTACTGCGTAACAACTGAACCAATCCACCCACCCACCCACCCACACATATATACACAAAGAAAACCCTTGCAAGTCACACTAATTGCACCAAGCAGGGAAAGAAATAATGGAAATGTCTATCAAGGAGGAGCAATTTTATGTAGTGGTTAAGACAGGTTAATACATCAGTCTAGAAATCAGTAGTATGTGAGTTCTAGCCCTGTCTTAGGTACAAAGCCAGCTGAGTGACCTTGGGCCAGTAACTTTCTCTCAGGCCTAGAAAGGAGGCAATGGCAAACCATTTTCAAAAAACCTTGCCAAGAAAACTTCAGGGCCTGGTCCACACAGTCACCAGGAGTCAACACTGACTCATAGGCACAGATACAAATAAAAAACTAACAAAGGAATGGAAGGTAGTTAGATTGCCATCTCTATTTCCACAGTTATGTGTCAGGATATTGCCTGATGCATCATTGCTATTGGTTCCTTTTTCAGAAATACCCATGCACCAGAGACCATGCTTGTGAGTACAGAAGGACTGGAAACTTCCCAATGGCTCCCTTGAATTCTAGAACTCCTTCTTAAGCAAGACACCAATCTCCATTCAAATTGGTATATTACTTGTTACTTCTGCTCATTTGCAGAAAAACACTGTGCAGTGTACCATACTGAAAATGAAAAATAACAAAACAGCCACAATGATGACAACTACAACTCTGATGAGCCAATTTTCCGTGATTCTTTTTCTAAGAAGCCATATTTTCAAAACATTTTCAAAACTATCATAGGAAGGCAGTCCAGAGATGTAGATAGCCATCCTGAGCACAGGCTCTCTGAACATTATATTTTAGAAGAAATGGGTTTTGCCAAGCCTTCCATCTTTCAACATTTCTTTTTAATTAGAATAAGCTGCTGGCCTATTTCACTAATTAGTTTTTTTTTTTCTACTGAGTGATAGCAGAGGTTAACTTAATTCCACATATTAAAGCTTTTCAGCTACTTCAAACACTCTTAATTATTTTGATATTAAATAATGGGAACAACCAAACAAAATGTGTTTTTTTTTAATCAAATCTGAAAATGCCATCAGATTATGCTGATCTGCCAAGCCTAATTTTTCCTAGTGATTTTAGTTGGAATTTTAATTTTCATTAATCTCTCACATGTGAAAGTAGGATAACCCCCAAATCCCATCATATCAGGATATAATTTAAATAAATACCATTATAAAGTAATAGCAGGGGGAGGAGGATTGACATCCACTTCTGCTCTATCCCCCAATCTCGCATGGAGAACTTGCGCAGGGAGTGAGCAAAGAGACACTGCAAAGAAAGGAAGAACAATTATATGGTATCTGTTCAGCATAAGAGGAGGGGTAGAAACATGAAAGCTTCCAAACTTGGAATACTGCATCCAGTTTTGGTCACCATGATGTAAAAATATGTTGAGATGAATTAAACCAACAGCAGGTGTACCTAAACAGACACTGATTTGTCTTAAACAGGCAAACATACCAAAATATATTATTAAAACTAAACAGAAAGCTGATACTCACTGTGACTATGAAAGTAAAAACCACAAAGACAAATCGGAACCAGATTTCCACTTGGGAGAAGGCTGGGTTATACATTTTCCACTGAAAATAAAAGATGTCAGGTTGTTAACCAAAAGTTTTGTGAATAAAAATAACATCAATGATACTTGCATATTCAATATTGTTTTCCTACTGACGGACCTTCAAATGCACATAGATGTGTATGTTTATTATGGTTATTGATCAGAATACAACAATTAGTAGTAGATTGTGAATAGTTTATTGATGTGAGCAAAGTATATATCTAATAACAATGTTTGGCCACATTCATATAAATAGAACTCTAGTCTGGTACCAGCTGTGCACAGAATAAATTGGAGTTGCCTGGTTATTTTATTAACTGGGAAGTGATAAAAACAAGTTCTTGCATCCTTATAAAAAATACAATATTGCATGGTTCTCCAAACTTGGCAACTCTAAGACTTGTGGGTTTCAACTCCCAGAATCGTGCCCCTCTCCACCAAGCTCAAGTGGAATTTGTATCTCAAGAAGTGCCATAAGGAGTACTTGAAAGCCTGCTACAGTTAGTGCTCTCTGGAATTTAGGCACAGTTACGTGGTGTAGTTGTCTTACTGAACTGAAAAACAAGCCTGACAGCTCAGGAAAATGTTCTTGGGTAGGGCAGACTGATCCAGTTGGGCTTCTAGATCTCAGGCACATTTCTGAGTCATCATTAAAAATGCTTCTCTAGAAAGGCCATAATATTGTTGGTTAATTCTCCCTTCAGTCAGAGATAATCTACTAGACTGAACCAATAAGGTGGAGCTTTCTTCACATAGACAGAAGATGTCAATCCACACATTACAATGTAAACATTATTTGGAGGACATCTGAATCATGTGGACAGGATCAATTTCCCTTCACTTGTCTACCGTTCTTTAGATACAGTGGATTACAAATCCCTGGCAAATTAATTGCTTGCTCCTGAACAATAGCCAAAATTTGAAGTCCATCAACATTTGGGAACTCACCACCATTTATTAATTCTTCTAATCCTATTTCAAACTCAGCTTCAGAAATACATTTTACAAAATTAAAACATGAATATATATAATAATATGGAATGCTATTGCTCCAACAGGAATTAAGATTCTTAGAGGCTCTTTCCCCATTTCTGCCAAATTCTGAAATGTGCCTGGGGAAAATAAAAAGGTTTCCCCCCACCTGTCAAGGTACTACCATTGGACTTCTTTCCTTTCTGTGATCTGTTTCCTGTTTCTTTGGAGTCCATTTATTGCCAGGCAAATACATCAGTATTTAGAAAAGCCTGATCTGTCTAATTATCCAATTCTCTTTACTGCTCAAGGTGTTTTAATTATTTATTTTATTGCAAGAAACAGAATTTATCATACTCCAGAAGAGAAAAGGATGAGGAAATAATTTTCTCAATCCCTCCTTGCAGTCGGCAACTCTACTCCCCTTGCTCTTCAATAGCATCTCCGATTTACTTTTTAGTAATTACACTTAGGACAAGACTTTTTTTCAGACCAGCACTTTACAATTTGTCTTTTTTATATCAAGTCATATGTGTATAAGTCATGTCAGATTCAGAATCAAGTCAATTGTAATCATGTTTAGTATGTCATTTACTTCTATTCAGTGTTTTAAAAAGGGGATTTCTTCCACGCCTTAAAAATAAGGTCAAACAGATATTTGCAATTCTCTGCTTACTAGTTTATTCAGAAAGATTTTATAATTACTGTGAACTGCTTCAGAGTTTTCTTTTGAAAATCAACACAAAAAGATTTCCACATAAAGCTGAACCTATATTTTCTAATTACTTTTACTATTTATACTTATTTATACCATATATATATACACACACACACACACACACACACACACATACATATACATATATATATTCTTAAGTTTTCGCGGGTACTTACATGTATGGCATTCGGCTTTGTTCGGGTATTTTCCCACGTCATTGTAGTTGTTCTTTTAAAGTTGTAGCAACGTTTCAGCAGAATCTCATCTGCCATCATCTGCCATACACACACACACACACACACACACACACACACATATACACATATATACACATACATACATACATACATACACAAATATACAATCATACATACATACATACATACATACATACATACATACATATACACACACACATATATACAGTATTTATACTTACTGTGAAGTTATAACTCTTCAGGTGGTAGATCTCAGGAAACTTGTCAAAGGTAACAACGATATTGTAACGAGTGAAATTCAAATAGCCAAGATGAACCACAATAATTTCATCACAATCCTGTAAATTGGGACATGAAAATTGGTTAGATTAATAATAACCTTGTTCATTTTGATTTGGGAATGTGTGAATAGTTTTAAAACACATACTGTTTAGGTACAGCCTCTTTTTTTAAAAAAATGTTACTGACAAAGAACTCATCTGTATAAAATAGTATTGTCTTTCTTTACTAAAAATATTTTTTTAGAATTTCTAGCAAACATATTGCCATCACTACTCCTGTTGAACCTGTGATTACCCATATAAACGAATTATTAATTTGTGGATTTCTCTAACAAGTATAGGATTTCACATCTACCTTTTTAGCATTTTTAAGAAAAAAAAAAAGAAATGTTAGTGAGCTTACCTTAGCACAGTTGAATACCCTTGTCCGGTTGTGAGTTTCTCTGTTATAATTCCGTACACTTGCATTCTTTAGTACTCCACGTATTGTAACTGACATAATAAAGCTAATTTTCAAACTATCCAATTTGTTATCTGAAACATTAAATCAAATACTTGTGATTGAACCTTATTTTGAACCATGGACTGCCCCCCCCAGTTCAGTTGCATGGGGAAATGCTTTAAAACAGGGGTGTCAAACTGGTGGCCCGCGGGCCGCATATGTCACATGCAGGCCACGCCCACCCCAGTTCTGCGAATGGGGAAAACATTGCGAAACATCACATGATGGCAAAATGACGTCGTAAGTTTGAAACCTGTGCTCTAAAAGAACCTAGGAAAGGCCATGACAAAAACTATTTTTTGTTTTGTTTTAATCAAATATAGGTAATAAGACTGCTTACTTTCTCCCATCTACATTAAAAGATTCAATTTATTAACAACCTCTAGGACAGCGGCCCCCAACCTTTTGGGTCACCAGAGACCAGTTCCATGAAGAAAGATTTTTCCGTGGACCAGGGGGGTCACGGTTTCATGTTCTGCCTGAATCCTGCAGATGGAGCTTTGCTTGTTTGTGTGGAGCAGTTTCTGGTATGCTACAGACCAGTGCCGGTCCACAGATTGGGGATTGGGGATCCCTGTCCTAGGGTTTTGAAGCCACCTGTCACCAGGGATTCAGATTGTGTTCCCCTCCTATAAGAGGAATAGTGTAACATAGAGGAAAAAAATAAATCAGGAAAGATGGAAATACACCATCTTTCACCATTCTGTATCAAGTACAGAATCAGTCAAGTCAGCAAGAGACTATTGAAACTTGTTCATTTTGAAATATGCTTCCAAATTGGCACTTTTTTAGGCAATTACCAATCTTCTTCTATAAGTTATGATAGCTTTCTTCAAATAGATATCCTCCAGACATGTTGGATGACACTTGTAATATTCAACCAGCACCAGGAGAGCAAATGGCTGAGTTAGGCTGATATTTGCATGATATTTCTGAAGTCAAGATTCAGCTTGTTTGGACCAACAAAAGTGCTCATGAATTCTAGCTCTTTTATTACTGGCTCTTGTACATTTCATGCATCTGCAAATTTGTCTTACATGTGTGAAATGTGTCACATAACGTTATCTGGGGAAATTTACCTTGCTTATTTTTTTAAAAAAAAATCTTACTAGCTAAAGCAGATTAGAAACCTAATCTGTTGTGGCAAAACAAAACTGATGCATGAGAAAAGAACTTATGGTGACAAGGCCGCAATATATCAGTATCTTTTCATCTTTTCATCTCCTGAGGATATTACTCCTTTTGTAATCTATACACCTATTCTCCCAATCTTTTTATATAGAGGGGGTTTGAAAATATTTTTAAATATTGCTTCTTTCCATGAGTCAGTCTAAGAACAAATATCTTCCTTTAGCAACATACCCAGTTTTCTTTACTTCTGTTTAATATATCAGCTGCTTAACACTAAGTTAATCTTCAGGTAACTACTATTATTCATTTATTTGCCCTCATGCCATCCTTTTTAAAAGTATACAATGACTTGAGAATTTATTATTTTAGATTTTTTTTTAAGGTTGTATGCTGTCCTGAATCATCTTTGTGAGATGGGCAGGTATATAAATTTAACAACTAAAAATATATAATGACATGCACTCTAGCAGGTACATGGTACACACAGCAAATGCTGGTAGTTATATGCAACCGATATAGTTAAAGGAAACAACATTTTGCAATATGGTCTGTCTTCAGGAGAATTTTCCTCCATGGAAAAATGTATTTTCCTAGTTAACCCAAACTACAGAAACAATGTAATCATCTTCTCCTGGCAACCTGATTTCAGGAACAAGATTTTTCCAACATATGTTCCCCAGCTACAATAAGTCTTGGTACATAAATTGCCTAGTTATATCTTGCCATTAGTAACGGGTAATATGTTGCAATCCACTCCTTGCTTACTAACTCCCCATTTCTATTGGCTTCTTGATATGTAAAGAGGGAGAGGCAGAGTTATCAACCACCTAAAACACTGGGATACAAAACCAGCTTATCAGATATGAGTCTGTTTTTTTCATGCTAAACCAAAATGGGACACAAACACTGTACATCAGGCATGTGCAATCTGCGGCTCATGGGCCACATGCGGCCCTGGACAGCAAGTAATGCAGCCTTACAAAATCATAAACTTTTAAATTAGGTGATTTATCTATATCAACTATATTATATATATTTTATGTGTGGCCCAAGACAATTCCTCTTCATTCAATGCAGCCCCGGCAAGCCAAAAGGTTGGACACCGGTGCTATATAACATTAGCAGGTATACATGTAATTAAAATAATGCAGCAGAACAGCAATCTACAACTAAACTAAAAAAAATATCCTTACCAGAAGGTTGCTCCAAGTGCACAGTACAGGTAAGCCATAGTTTCTGATTATAAGTAGATACTGGTGGCGAACTTAAAGGAAACGACTTTGTCTATAACAAAATGGAAGACAAAGGTGCAATCGTGTGAAATCTTCTCACTAAAAATCATTCTAGTGGAAGCATAAGCTAGTCCACTTTTTTTAGCAGTATCTATTAAGTGTTAATAGTACAAATGTTACCTGATCCAAGTTTGTGAAAATGTTTTCAGAAATAAAGGGGCATGGATTAAAAATGCACCTCCAGCAATTAAAAGCATTATCCAAATGTAATTCATTAAAGGAAAATATGTCATTCTTGCAATTCATGGAGCACAGCTGAGTTGGAGGTTAGGACGTTGGGTTGGAGATTAGCAAGCCTGGGTTCAAGATCCGAATGGTGCTGTGGGGCAGGGTTGAGCTCCAGCTCCTGCCAGAGACATGAAAGGAACCCCCTATTGGATTTTCCCCAGGCAATGATGTCACCGGCTAATCCTTTCAACCCGGAAACCCCTCGGTGCTTATCACAGGAGTGCTAAGAGTTTCATTGTTTTGTCCTTAGCCATAAAACATATTCTGGTCCCTAAGAAATCTTAAAAATCTGCATTTCATGAAGACAAAGGGGTTCATGGTTTACAGGTAGTCCTTGACTTACAACTATGAGACCAGAATTTCCACTGCTAAGCAAGGCAGTTGAGTCACCCCTAATTTTGCAACCTTTTTTTGCCATGGTTGTTAAGTGAATCATTGCAGTTGAGTGAGCCATGCAGTCATTAAGTGAATCCGGCTTCCCTCATTGACTTTGCTTGTCAGAAGCCAGCTGGGAAGGTCTCCGATAGCAATCTCATGACCCTGGGACACTACAACTGTCATAAATATTGGCCAGTTGCCAATCAACTGAATTTTGATCACATGATCATCGGGATGCTATGCTCATCGTAAGCTCAAGGAATGGTTGTCACTTTTTTCAGTGCTGTTGTAAGTTTGAGTGTTCACTAAATGAATGGTTGTAAGTGGAGGGCAATCTGTATTGGGTATGGAAGCAGACAGAACAAGGTAACTGGTGTTACCTTGAGTCACAACCTGGGTGCAGTAGGAAGAGACTTGACCTTTGCTACCGAACAGTTGTGCAAGCCGTAGTCTCAAGATAAGCCCAATGCCATGGTTAATATTATTCTGAATGTAAGAAGTTGTTGGAATGATAGCTTTTTATCTAATGTTATTTGTATACTGGTTAAAAATTGCCTATAAAGTGGACTTCCGGTTTGAGCTTCTTCGGTGACAGACCGAAACCTCGTCTCTCCGAGGCTTCGATCCGTGCTCGCCGCTGGAGCGCCCCGAGCCGGCTGGTTTCGGGGCTAAGCCACCCCGTAGAGGTGGTGAAGAGGGGGGAGACTCCCTGCAGGGTTGAGGAGAGTTGCATCTCTCCTCCCCAGCTGGCCATTACTCCCTTTCCTGAAGGCAGTTGTAGCGGTGGTCAGAAATGGCCACCACAAAGAAGAACTCAACCGGAAAAGAATGTGCAGGAGGAAGATAAGAAGAGAAAGTTTTGGTTGACCGGATCAAACAGCAAAAGCAACAAATAAGGTACCCTGGAATTTAAACTTAACAACATTGTTCCCAAAGAAGATTTTGAAGCTGCGAAGGAGAGAGAGAAGGGAAAGGATTAGGTTTTTTTTCTTCCCTTCCTTATACTGACAGCTAAGAGACTTAAGTAAGAAACTGGAAAAAAAAATCTAAGCATCTAAATCTAGGCATCTAAGCTGAAAATAAAAGTCAAAGGGATAAATAAAGATTTCTGGACATTTAAAAGTTTTTTAAAGCTGGAAAGGAGAAAAAAATGAATAGAAGGGCAGGATCTGGAAAAATGGAGGAGACTGCCTGAAATTAAGGAATGGAACTGTAATTAAAAGGAACTCACAGTGAAATTTTAACAAGATTCCTCAAAGATACATTTTAATGGAAACTTGGTAACAAAAAAATAGAATCCCAGGAAGAGAAAGTGGAAAAAAGAAGCAAGTAGAAACAGCCTTGGATTATTTGGATTACATGGTGATTTTTGGTTTTTGCATCTAGATGACTAAAATTAACTGGGTGGTTGTTTAAAAGTTTTTAAAATGGTATCACTCTTAGAAGAACTGAAAACGGAACTTAAAAAATGGAAAGAAGACGCACAAGAAGGGAGAAGTTCTTTCGGCTTCGTGTTTCAATTCTTAGAAATGGAGATCTGGAACTATGAGAAGCAACAAGAAACGCTTGCAGAACAAGAAGATTGGGACAAAGAAGAAGCCATCTTTAATGATCAAATAATTTTAAGTGGGGGGGGGGAAGAAAAGTGGGGAAAGAGAGTGAAAGGTTTAAGATTAGAAAAAACAACCAAAAAGAAGAAGAACAATTTGAAAGATAAGTATAATATTAGAAAGCAACAGAAGAGGGGATTACAGATGAGAGAGTTAGAAGCAGAGAGACGAGGGGGTAAAAAGGGGAGGGAGAAGAAGAGGGGGAAGAAGGCAAGGAAAAGAAGTTGTAAAAGACAGAAACAAGAAACGGAGAAACAGGGAAAAGATATAAGGATTGTAACCATAAGTTTGTTTAGAGATAATGGGTGAAAATTTAATTGTAAAAGGGATTCTGCAAAGGTACATAAGATAGCTTTGTTATATTACAAATAGAAATAACTTTAGAAAATATGATGATGGGTAAAATATTTATTGTAATGCAGTGGGATGTTTGTTAATAAATAAATGAATTAAAATGATTGAGAGAATTAAAAGGGAACATTTTTAATTATTAGTAATGATTTATAAAAATATAAGTGAGAAATATGGGGGGGGAAAGAATTAACTATGGAAAGTTTATAAGTGTTCCCAAGGAAGTATGATATTCAATTGAAAAGAAATGTTAAAGATGTTAAGATTTTAATGCATATTAATGATAGAATTGAATTGGAATGAATGTGTTTTATTTGCATATATATATAATTTTTTCTTTTTAAGAATATAGCGTCTATTTTAAGAATGTACCAAGCGGAATTCGATTGGAAGTTATGTATTATATTGAATGCTATAATCTTAAAGCTATACATTGAAGCTTAAATAAGAGCTTGAATGGATAAAATTAAAGGATATAAAGGTGTCATACTCTAATTGGTAACTACAGGGAAAAATTTGTTTAATAAGAAAAGATAATGTGAAATTGTAACAGGACAGACAAAAGTATAAATATAATGATTTGAATTGAGATAATCAAAACAAAGTTGAGAAAATTAGAAGAGGGAAAAAACTATGTAGAAAATATAAAATGGTAATAAGATATGGAATAGAATATAAAAATGAGCATGAAATTGAGTTTTGTGTCTGTATGAAGAAGTGATAACCTGGGACCATGCTATTTTCAAAAAAGATGTTTTATTTGTATTTTGTTTTTGTGAAAACCCAAATAAAATTTTCAAAAAAAAAATTGCCTATAAAATCAGAATACATCAAATCCAAAACCAAGGATAACAAGGCTTACCTTTGAACCATTGTTTATCGGCGGTATTTCTGATATGCATTCAATGACTCTGGGACCTGAATGAGACATAAAGGCACAGAACATAACCGATGAATGGCTGTGGAACTCTGGAAGTTGAACTCCATACCTCTTAAAGCTGATTGACGTTGAGAAATGTTGTAAAACAGGGGTGTCAAACTCAATTTCATTGAGGGCTGCATCAGGGTTGTGTTTGACCTTGGGCGGGCTGGGGGGAGCATGGCCAGGGTGGTGTGGCCAGCTCAACATCATTCGTGTCGGGGGCTCCTATAGTGGCCTAAGCACTCTGCCAGAGAAAATGGACTCCCGAGCTCCATTTTCGTCTGCGACGGCCTCCTACAACCTTCTGCCAGCAAAAAACAGAGCTTGGGAGGACCGCACAGAGCCCTCCTGATCTCCGTTTTCGCTGGCAGAGGCACTACAGGCCGGTTCTTCACCGGTTTCTAGGGTGGCCCCCAGGGCCAGATCTAAGCATCCCACGGGACACACCTGGCCTGAAGGCCTTGAGTTTGACTCCCCTGCTGTAAAACTTTTTTTTTTTAAGTTAATTTTAATTTTTTAAAATTTAAGGCTTTTAGGGCAAACACATCATTCAGATAAGACAATGGAATATATTGTGTTAAATTGCAGGACAATTGGATCAACTTCCCATGAAAGCAAGAAAATTTTTCTAGTTCCTGAAAAACCTGCCAGCCTCACCAAAAAAGAGAATTTTGCACTACCCTTTAACAGCAAACAGTGTGTATCAGTCACTTAGGCTCAAGCCAGCAAATCCTTCTGCCCTGGCTAATTGTGTAAGAGGAAAGAATATGCATCAGCACCTACTTCCCCAGAATAACAAAGGTCAGGTTCACCCTTCCAACATGACACCAAATATCACATATGCAGCCCTGGAGGTCAACTGTACTGAAGGGGTTTCGTCAGCAAACTGCAGATGAACCCTGCATGCTCTATGTGTATTTAGAAATCGGGTGTGAGCAGCCTATATTTAAATACAGGTAGTCCTCGACCTATGACCACAATTGAGCCCAAAAGTTCTGTTAAGCGAGACATTTGGTGTTTTTTTTTTAACAAATTTTATTCAGTTTTTCACATTAAAAACAAAAATCTCTTTTTAGTGGACAACATATTTCCGGGTCATCAATTTTACATACAAATATGACAGCAATTATACATTCATATATGCATACTTCTACTATTACCTTTTCCATTTCAAATTTTCAGTAAGGAGAGAAACAAACACACTAATTCTAGCCTAATTCATTAATCTCAATCGAAACATCTTTTTGTTTCATTTCAATTATTTCAAATATAATCCTTTAATATTTATTTTAAAAATAAAGATAAATATGTGTTTGCCTAAAAATAATAATAATGATAATAATAAAAAAGGTTACCAATGTCTCTCCTTGCTTTTAATAGTCTATATTAACTTATTAATTTAGTTGGTTCTTTATTCTGTCATATTCCCTTTCCATTACACATTCTTTTTATAAATTCTAGATTAATACAAATTTTAACACTAAAGAAAAAAAAAATATATAGGTTTCCCCCCTTTTACTGCTTTGAGTGTGACACCTCAATGATTAAAATATACCTTTATTCCCTCATCTTGATTCCCAATAACCCATTATTTTTAAGAAGTTACATTCTTTTCATTTGGATTCCGCAGCATATTTTCCCCCTTAATTTTTAATAAAAGTTATCAGTACCTATATTACCCTATTTTCTAAATATTTTTAATTGCAGAAATATTCTTATTAGCCCTTGTCACCCTGCAGAACCCCCTTTTTAATCAATTTAATTGAATTTAAGCGAAACATTTGTTAAGGGAGCTTTAGCCCAAAGGTGCTTTTTTTTTTTCAAGAGGGAACTGGACTTTCTGGTTTTTCTTTGAAGATGTTTCGTTTCTCATCCAAGAAGTGTCATGCCCCTGTTGGAGTCTGACTCCGAGGGAGAGATGGAACAGCTGACAGGGAGTGGGAGTGTGGCTCCGGTGGTTGTGGAAGACACTGGGGAAGGGCACAGGCCGGATGGGCATTCAGAGGAAGACACAGGCACATCCTCTCTTCATCCTAGGGCACGCAAGGAGGAGCAGATAAGGGAGAAACGTGAGTGGGTGGTCTATGGGGGAGGAAGGGGCCCTGATCCCCTTCATGGGCTGCAGCTTGGAGGACTGTTTAAAAGGACGAACTGCGCATGGCAAAGTTGCTGGAAGCAAAGCATGCATTCTTGTCGGAGATTATCGGTGTTTTGGCTTCTTCTCAACTGTGGTTGCTGCATTATCTGGTAGAAGTCTGCAATTAATCATCCTTGCCTGCTGTAGTAATTCCTTCAGTGTGATGTGTTCGGTTTTTTTATTTTGAATTAACTTTACTTTGGGTGCAGACTGCATTTTCTTTAAGAGTTTGATATCCAGCAGAGGATAATTGGACATTGGGGCCAAGTTGGAGGCATTAAAGGGACTTTCTTCTATTTGTGTGACTTGGTTATTTTTGTGTCACACCCCTGGTCATCACAAGAAGATTCTTTAGAGCTGCTGTCTTCAAAGAAAAACCAGAAAGTCCAGTTGCCTTTTGGAAAAAAAGCATGTTTGGGGCAACCTTGACTCGGATGACTGAGAATCTCTATAGGCATTGAGCTTTCACCCATTTTACAACCTTTCTTGCCACAGCTGTTAATCACCGCAGTTGCTAAGCTAGGAACCTGGTTGTTAAATGAATCTGGCCTCCCCACTGACTTCTGGCTCATCAGAAGGTCGTAAAAGGGGATCATGTGACCATGGGGCACATCAACATTCATAAATATGCACCGGTTGCCAAGCCTCTGAATTTTGATTATATGATCATTGAGATGCTGCAAAGGTCATAAGTGTGAAAAACGGTCGTAAGTCACATTTTTCAGTGCTGTTGTAACTTTGAATGATCACTAAATGAATGGTTGTAAGTTGAGGACTACCTCTACTTGCATTTTATTCAGGCACCTTTTTCTCATTAAATATCACAAATCACTTAACAGGTAGTCCTCAATATACGACCAGAATTGGGAGCAGAATTTCCATTATTAAGCAAAGCAGTTGTTAAGGGAGCCCTGCCCCATTTTACAACTTTTTTTAGCCACGGTCAGCAAGTGAACTGCTGTGATGACCTGGGAAGCAGCACACACGTAACAAATTCCCAAACGTAAATACATTTCCTTTAATGCCTCCAACTTGGCCTCACTGTTCAATTGTTCGCAGTTGGAGATTAAACAGTTTCAAACATAGTCTCCAAAAGAAAGAATTACAGTCCAAACTCAAAAAACAGATAATGGAGAAATAAAAAAAACCAAAACAAACCGCACTGAAGGAATTTTCACAACAGACCAGGATAATTAATTACAAACTTCAAGTAGATAACAAGGCACAGTCCGCTGGAAGAACACCAACCAAGATAAACCTCTGCCAGAAATAAAACATGCTTTGCTTCTAGCAACGCTGTGTTTTAAATGCCTCTCCTATATACTATTTCCCCCAGCTGCAGCCAATGAGGGGGATCATGGCCGCTTCCTCTCCTGTAAGCCATGTTGTTCCCTTCTCCGTTCCTCCCTGCGTGCCCTAGGATGAAGAGGGGATGGGCCTGGGTCTTCCTCTGACTGCCCAGGCGGCCTCTGCCCTTCCCCAGCCTCCGGAGCCACACTTCCACTCCCTGTTGGCTGTTCCTCCTCTCCCTTGGAGTCAGTCTCCAACAGAGGCATGACACTAATGTTTTAAGAGTAGTGATAGTTGGCAATCTTCAAGAAACAAAAAAGTCACCCATGACCCTCAAATGTGCTCCCCCATTGTGAAATTGCATCCCATACAATCATTCATTTAGTGATCGTTTAAAGTTAGGACACACTGAAAAAAGTGACTTGTGACCAGTCCTCATTCTTACAACAGTTGCGGTATCCTCAGGTCACGTGATCCAAATCGGGCACTTGGTGACTAGCATGTATTTACAACTGTTGCAGCCTCTAGGGAAGGGGTCCCCAAACTTGGCAACTTTCAGACTTGTGGACTCCAAACAACTAAAAAACTTATAATTGACTTCAGGAGGAAGAGAGATGTACATTTACCATTGTACATAAATGGTGAGGAGGTGGAGAGGGTTGGTAGTTTTAAATTTCTGGGCACTTATATCTCGGAGGACCTCTCATGGACTATAAATGCTAACATGCTTGTAAAGAAGGCACAGACGAGGCTGTAATTCCTGAGAATGCTCAGGAAGATAAATGTATTTCAGTATTTACTTCTGTCCTACTACCGCAGCACCATTGAGAGTGTCTGACATACGGCATTCTTGTATGATACGGGAGCAGCTCTGTAGTGGACAAAAAAAACTCTACAGAGAATCATTAAAACTGCCCAGAATATCATTGGGCTCCAGCTACTAGCCCTGGATGACATCTTTGCATCTCACTGTTTAAGGAAGTTGCACAACATTCTCAGAGACTCTTCCCATCCTGCTTACAATCTTTATAAACTGTTGCCTTCTGGCAGAAGATACAGAACAATTAAAACCCGGACCACACATTTTCTGAATAGTTTTTATCCCAGAGCTATAATTGCATTTAACAATTAACTTAAGGACCACCATCAGTGAGCTGTTGGACAGTATTACTTGGTCTGTTGTGTGGGTGCTTGTGTGTTTTTAGGAGGCGGGGAACCTTGGTAAGTGGGGTGTGTTTGGGGATTGTCATGTGTGTGTGTATGTTGAGTCTGGTCTCTGGGTGTTATGTGAATTTCGTTGTATGTATACTGTGTATATACGTATGATGACAATAAAGAATTCAATTCAATTCAACTCTCAGAATTCTCCAACGTGGCTAGAGAATTCTGGGAGTTGAAGTCCACAAGTCTTAAAGTTGCCAAGTTTGGGGACCCCTGCTCTATGATCTATTGTACGATCTATTCGGCACAGTTAATTGAATCATTGCAGTTATTAAGCAACTCCAGTTCCCCCCACTGGCTTTGCTTTCAGAAGACAGCTTCAGAGGGTCTCGCATAGCATGACCCTCTGAAGCTGTCTTCTGAAAGCAAAGCCAGTGGGGGGAACTGGAGTTGCTTAATAACTGCAATGATTCAATTAACTGTGCCGAATAGATCGTGCATTCAGGTGCAACTCGTTTAACAACTGCCTTGCTTAACAACAGAAACTCTAGTCTCAATTGTGGTTATATGCTTCCAATGGACTGTGCCTTGTTATCTTCTTGAAGTTTATAATTAATTATCCTGGTCTGTTGTGAAAATTCCTTCAGTGCGGTTTGTTTTGGTTTTTTTATTTCTCTGTTATCTGTTTTTTGAGTTTGGACTGTAATTCTTTCTTTTAGAGACTATTTTGGAAAGAGTTTAATCTCCAATTGCGAACAATTGAACAGTGGGGCCAAGTTGGAGGCATTAAAGGAAATGTATTTATGTTTGGGAATTTGTTATGTGTGTGCTGCTTCCCGGGTCATCACAATTAGTATCTTTCAGTACAGGTAATTCTTGACTTACAACCATTCATTTAGCAACCATTACAATGTTACAACGGCACTGAAAAAAGTGACTTATGACTGTTTTTCACTTACGACCATTGTAGCATCCCCATGGTCACATGATCAGAATTTGGCTGCTTGACAATTGCCTCATATATATGACGGTTACAGTGTTCCGGGGTCATGCAATCTCTTTTTGTGACCCTCTGACAAGCAAAGTTAATGGGAAAGCCAGATTCACTTAACAACCATGTCACTAACCTAAGAACTGCTGTGATTCACTTAACATCTGTGGCAAGAAAAGTTGTAATATGGGGAAAAACTCACTTCACAGGGGTCTTGCTTAGCCAATGGAAATGTTGGGCTGAATCATGGTCATAAGTCAAGGACGATCTGTAATGCCTCAAATTCATTTCTCCTTTTTGTATCAGGAATACAAACAAGGAATATCTTCAGTGGTTTCACTGTTATAGTAACATAATGACAAATGCAGCCAAGGAACAGAATAAGGAGCAAGTTTTAAAAAATTGGAAGAAAAGGTGAAAATCTTACCTGCAATGCCTATTAAGACAGTCAAGCCAAAACAAATGAAGAATACTACAAAGACCAAAACAAAATGGCGCTTGGACAGAGTATACAATCGCATTGGAGCCAGTCTGCAAACAAGGAGAGAAAAATTAAGTTACAGGTAAACAGCAACTTTACGTTATCGGAAGTAGGGGTGCTTTTTTCTTCCAGACAACCAATTCCAAAATTAAACAACAGAATTTCTATCTAATGTATGTGGCCATTAATTCATGTTTTTGAAGGGTTTTTTGGAAATCACTTTGGAAGGGTTTTTATTAAACAGTAGCATATTCTTATCAAATGTATAAGTCAACCTTCGGAAATGCATGCACACTTTATTCCCAATTTACAAAAAAGGTTATGTTTTGATGACAAGTGCTACATTTGATCCAATTTGTGACCTTTTTGTTTTCTCTGTGCATAATCAGAAAATGATACCCAGGTGTTCTTGAAGGAATTGGAAAGAAGCACAAAACAGTAGAAACACACTTCTATTTCTGTATTTCCTTTATAATGTGCTGGTGTTTGTTTACATGAGGAGAAATTTAGTAGAAATGTTGAATGTTTCTAGATCTCATAGCTTATTATGCCTTCAGATGCCACAGGAAAAGGCACAAAAGACTTGGCCTTCATTATAATGGCTAGTTCTTGCATGATAATGTAATGTAGCCAACATTTAGAACACATTTACATCTAACCTTGCCTATCCCCAGCATTAACATGGCTTTAGGACCAAGAAGTAACAATGTTTCATACCATATACAAATACAATACAATACAAAAAAGCAGGGGAATCAACATTCAGTATGTCTCAATCCACAAACACTTTTTAAAAGCATCCACAATTTTAATAATGACATAAACACAGCTGCTCACAGATTAAGTCCCTTCCTCCTACGTCAGCAATAGAGCGGAAGATATCTTTCCTGGGGCCTTGTTTCTAAAATTAAAGTTAACACACCTCATAACTCCCAGGAAAATTATCTCTCTTGACTTGGCAGTTCTTATCCCAATTATAAACCAACAAATTACAGGACAGTTTTGCATAAGACAAGCTATTGCTTTCCGATTATCTTATTTAAGTTCTGTCTTATCAGTGGCGGATTAAGTTACGGCTCAGTTCAAATGCTATATGGAAGTCGGAAACTTTCCATCAGCTAAATCAGGGGTCTTCAAACTTGACAGCTTTAAGACTTGTGGACTTCAACTCCCAGAATTCCTCCTCCAGTCATGTTAGCTCAGGAATTCTGGGAGTTGGTCCACAAGTCTTAAACTTGTCAAGTTTGAAGACTCTTGAGCTAAATCAACTTTTTTTCAACCTGGTGCTCTCCAAAGGCGTACTATATATCAGGGGTCTCCAACCTTGACCACTTTAAGCCTGGCGGACTTCAACTCCCAGAATTCCTGAGCCAGCTTTCTGGCTGGGGAATTCTGGGAGTTGAAGTCCACCAGGTTGAAGTCCACCCTGCCATATAGATCAGGTTTTCCCCCCCAACCTCAGCTGCTTTAAGATAAGTGAACTTCAACTCCCAGAACTCCCCCAAACAAGCATGAGGGATTCTGGGAGTTGAAGTCCAACACATCTTAAAGTGGCTGAGGTTGAGAAACACTGCTCCAGCACCGATTAGGGGTGCCCAACAATCTGGACAAGTATCACCAGGAGAGAAGATTTGGACCGGAGCTACCAAACTGCCTTGAACGACCCTTGGTCTGAGCCTAATTTTCTTCCTCAACCTCGGAACCGGCCACGGAACTGCAACGTAACCGGAGCACATTCAGGCTGGGAAAGATTTTGCAAAGTCCGGCCTTGAATGACGCACAGTAGGGTGGGACCAAAGTTGATACAGGAGAGCGTTGCAGACTACAAACACCCCACACACAAACACCCTCGGCGCTTCCCGGGGAAGCCCCCAGTTGCGTTCCCAAGCGCAGCCCCTCCCCAACTCACAGCTCCATGTCGAGGCTGCAAATGCGCACCAAGGCTCCTTCACTTGGCCAGCATCTCGCCTCAGCTGAGGAGCCGCTCCACTGCCACCTGCCCCGGTGGCAGCACCGCCTGAGAGCTGCTCATACCATTTCCGCGTGCGTCACCCGACGCCCCAGCCCTGCCTCCCGGCGAAGGGAACAGGGCGAGAAGAGCCCCGCCCAGCCGCTCTTTGGGAGGGAGGGAGAGGGGAGCAGCTTCGCGCTGCCAGGAAAGATTTCCATCGCTGCCCCAGCGGGCAATATGAAAACCTCTGAGGAGGGACGAGGGCGGAAAGAATGGCTGAACTTCCAAAGAAGCTCAGGAACCCTCGTTTCCGAGGCTCCTCCTGTTTCTTTGCTTTTAAAAAGGTGTTTTTTTTTAAAAAAAAATCCCCTCAAGTTGGTGCGAAATTCTAGCGGCTGATGTTCCTTCAGTTATTCTGAAGGAAATTAGTCTAAGTCGGGGGTCTTCAAACTTGACAGCTGTAAGACTTGTGGACTTCAACTCCCAGAATTCCTCCTCCAGTCATGTTAGCTCAGGAATTCTGGGAGTTGAAGTCCACAAGTCTTAAAGCTTGTCAAGTTTGAAGAGCCTTGCACTAAATCCAAAACAAATAATCCGGAACAACAGCATAAGAGACTTGGGAGGGCTCTTGGAGGTCTTCTAGTCCAGGGGGTCCGCAACCTGTGGCTCTTTCATCCCTCTGCTGCAGCTCCCTGTTGCCGGTCGGTTCCACAGTTGATAAAGCTTTTGATTAGGACAGGTAGAGGAAAAAGGACGCCGCACTAGGAGGAGACACTCTGGTGGGACAACCGCCATAGAGTCTGGTCAGCTCCAGAATTGAATGGGGGCTTCGGGTTAGGACCTTTGTGGCTCTTTGAGTGTTTAAGGTTGCTGATCCCTGTTCTAATCCAACCCCACCTGCTCAAGCACCATTCTGGACAAATGGTTGTCCAGTCACTTCTTAAAAGATCTCCAGTGATGAAGCACTCACAACTTCTGGAGGCATGCCATTCACTCCACTGGTTAATTGTTTTCAATGTCAGGAAATTTCTCTGTAGTTCTAGGTTGCTTCTCTTCACATTATTGCCGGGCTCAACCATAATTGACTAATTTCATTGATTATATCCTATTAAGAAGATGATGGCTCTTAACAGCCACATAAACTTCGTCCATGACACTCTGTACCCAACTCATCCTTCAGCAGTTTGCATGGCACATCCATTGCTGCGGAGTGCATCCAACTTGGGCGAAGGGCGTCCATTTTTGCCCCTTCCATCTTCCTCATTATTACAGTCTACTTGTCAAAAGAACGGAGTCTTTTGCATGAAATCCCCATAGTGTGATAAGCTGGGCATGGCCATTTGTGCCTCTCTGAATTGATTTGTCCTAGGACCCTCTTGCCTGCTGTCTTGACTATTTGTGGTGTTCTCTGCGTCTTCTAACACCAGAGCTCCAAAGCATTGATGCTTCTTCAAATCCCAATTTGTGCTTCACGGAGGAAACAATTCCCTGCAGGCTTCCTGATCTTTGTAGGTATAGATACATCCCAGCACCCACTGATGTTGTCTCTAAGGTGTTACTGTTTGATTCCTTCTTGTTTGTTTTGTTTTTGTTTCTTTATGTTAGTCTGTGACTGCAATAAAGATCACTCATCTGAAGAGCTTTTCCAAGGCCTCCTTGGCTATTCTAAGTGCTAATCTGCAGTATATTTCCTGATTGCAGGTTCTTTAATTCTTAATAACGAATCCTAAAAATCAGACATTAAGAACCATAATCAGCATCTTCATTGTCAATTCTAGGGCTGGTTTCTTTTAATTTTTATCATTAGCCTGACCTTATTTAATCTTATTCCGTTTTTTTAATTGTGCACCTTGATTTTTATCACAAGATATTCATTTGCATTTTTTTGAACTATCAAAGCAGTATCACCACCATAGTGCTTGTTATTTAAGTTTCCTCTTCTAAGTTTAAAGCTGTGCTTCTTCCAGTTTTGGTTATATGCCATTAAATCATTGTCGACTCCTTAAAACAATCTTTTTTTCATATCTTCCACCATGCATTCATCACCTTGCCACTGATGGTCCTCTTCTTCTCTTTCCTTCCACCTTTCCAGAGAAGTAGACCTCAATACTTATTCAACCATTTTTTTTTCTTTTTATAATCCAGTAGTCCCTTAATTCGGGGTAGAGTAAGAGTGGCTGGCTGGAGCTGAAGTTGAACATTCTCTGGCCAAATGTCCTTCCTGATGCCTTTATTAAGCATATAATGTTGAATAAATTAGGGGGTGCATATATCCTTGCCTTAATCTTTTTGCCACCTGAAGCCCATCTCTATTACCATTTTCTGTTATATGGTGTGGTTTCTGTCCTGTCTGAGGTTTTGAAATTAAATATTTTGGGATTCTTATTTTCCTAAAGACTTTCCACAACTTCATATGGTCAACACAATCAAAGGCCTTTCTATAATCAAGAAAACCAACATTAATACAATACCAATAGTGTTTAGGCTTATACACTGGTCCATAGTGCTTTACAGCACTCTGGGTGGTTTACCATGTAAGAATTATTTGCATATTATCCCCAACAATCTGGGTCCTCATTTTACTACTCTCAGAAGGATGGAAAGCTGAGTCGACCTTGAGCCCTGCTCAGGATCAAACTCCAGACTGTGGGCAGCATTTGCCTGCAGTACTGCACTTTAACCATTGTGCCACTGGGGCTCTTTAACATTAACTTTTAACATTTAACATTAGCTTCTTTTTGGTATTCTTTCTTTCCTGTTTTTTTATTTTATTATAAAGTTTATTGGCTGCCCATCCTACAATGGGGTAATTCTGGTGGCTTACAGTCATAAAAATATGTCTATACATGGACAATCAAAACATAAATAATTAAAATCAAACCTAAGGACAGATGGGGAGGGAGGAGGCAGAGTGTGAGAAGGTGGGATCTGATGTTGTCTAACATGCATGAGCTATAATATCTGTTTCCATGATGTTTTCAAAAAACTAGCTTGAACCTCTGGCATTGCCCTCTCTGTGTAAGACTCTAATCTGTATTAGATAATTCTAAGCATTATTTTGCTGGCATATAAAATTAAAATTGTTGTAATTTGTACTCTGTTAAATCTCATTTCTTTGTTTGTGATCTATAGACTGTCCTATTTTAATCTCTTGTTATTGTTGGTTTATATGGATATGGTTTAGACTGTTGAATGTACTACCTGTTGGGTTTTGTAAACTATTATTTATCACAGTATGTGAAACATGTCAATGGAAGTTATTTAATAAACCATAATTAAGCCAAGGTTTCGTGCAATTGTAAACTTGTCCCATGTGTCTAGTGTGTGAAAACCTTCCCTGTTTTCACTCCTGGTGATTTAACGGTAATATAAATCAACTCTAAAGGAAGTTTGAACTGCATCTGAATATTGTCAAGTCGTAAAATATGATTCAGACTCTTTTGCCTAGGACATGGTTCTTGCATATTTCCCTCAGTCATCATCCTTACTCTCTGCAATAGCTGCCTAAAATAATTTATTTTGAATAAGCCGAAAGAAAATAGATTCTTTAGGGACTAGATGTCTTATCAGACTTCTATCTGCAAAAGGCAAGGTGGCCAGTAGTGCATAGTGTTGCATACTTAGTTGAGGGGAAGCTGAAGTGCCATTTCCTTTTTTCATCTCAAGCATCACAAGCAACGAAGTACTTTGGGTGCATCTACATCCTTATAAAACATTACTGTACTTTGGCCAACATTAATACTCAGCCAATACAGACATTCACTGTATTAACATTCTCAAGACTGAGCATTGGGTGGGGGTGGGGGGGATTCTTTCTTAAAAATATTATAGTGTGATCCTTTTTAGAAAAGCAAGGATCAGGGTTTCACTGATTGGAGAAATCGGGACTAAGAAATTAATCCATGGCATCATTCAATCTATATAAATAAATGTATTTATAAATAAATGTAAACTTAAAATTTTATTTTAAGGTAACATAAACTAAATTTTATTTTAAGATCTTATGATTAGGCATAAAAATAACTGTTGATTCATTTGTAGTTCCCACCAAGATCATTGTTAATGCATTTGGTTATTAGAGATTTTGGCCAATGGAAGTGGAACTTTATCTCCAAATCAAATATTTCTCCCCTGGATGTCAGTGAGAGAGCAAAGGGGAAGAGAGAACTTTTATCTTCATCATGACACCATGGACACCTTTATATATATATATAAATTGAAACTGCTTACTGGGAGACACTTTATGGTAGGAAGGTGGCATAGGCAGTTCTAGTTTTCCTGTATCATTTTCTGTCATATAATTTCTATGCACCTATTGGGAAGTTAAACCTCCGCTTTGAGAATACACATTCTTTCAGAATAAGCAAGCACAGGCAGAACTCTAATCTGGGGTTATCATCCAAATATTTAGATAAGGAACACATTTTTCTATCACCATCAGGATCCAAGAAATCTAAGGAAGCCTTCTCTTTTTAGGGAATATTTTAAATCTTCAGTGAAGACCACATTCCCAAGAAAATAGATGAACTCAGCTGGGAGAAATCCGAGCTCTTTCCTGACAGCCATTTTGTAATGAAAAGGAATTGTTTTCATGATACTATAAGCCAAAGCGGCTTTTCTAAGATTGACACGAGGACCCTGTTGCAGGCGCCATCGCCCACTCCCCCCACCGTGACCAAGGAGGGAAGGCTGCCCAGAATGAGAAAAGCTCCCTGAGCATATGATCTCGCCTAAATCGCCCATTGATGCTTGAGAAGCTCGCTGATGTCACGCTAGTTAGTCCCCCTGGACCTTGAATGGAAGAGCCTTTTCCCACAGGCCCAGCTCCTGATGCACACAATCCTCTTAGGGAACATTAAAAAGCTCCTGCTCTCAGCCTGGCCTTTACTAAACTGGTGCACCCCAGATGTGTTGGGATGGGTGGGATGCGGGGGGGGGGGGAGTGAGTGGCCCACCCACCTGGTGCCCCTTCCAGGATGATTCAGGGATGCAGTTTGCCCAGGACCCTTCCCTCGCCCTCTCCTCTTACCTGTAGTAACGATCATCCTTGTAAGGGGTGAGATCCTCTTTGATCTCCTTATAGGTCTCTTTGATCCTTTGGTAAATGTGCTTGAGCTCGCCGCAGAGCGGGTTTTCAAAAGCGGGGTCATCGGCCTCCATTCCGCCCCCTGATATTAGAAAGCTCTCCTTTTCCAGCCTCTTGACGTCGGTCCCTTCCTTCGCTCAGCCATGAAGCCCCCTTATTCCTGTGCCCCTAAAAACTCTCCGGGCTGCCGGTAGGGCCATTGAAGGCCACAAGAGACGATCCGGGAAACTAGCGCTGGAAGAAATCCGCCTCGCTCTGTGCTTCTCTCTCTCTGCGCCTCGGTCGCTCCTTCTCGCCGAGCAGAGCGCCGCCCCTGGCGCGGAAAGGAGTTTCGTGGAGAGCCGGCGCTCGCTCTTGCACTGGGGTGGGGGGAAAGGCAGACGAGTGGAAACCAGGCTGACAAAGGCCGCGATAACCGAACCGAGAAAATGATGCGAATCTTTTGCTCTTTCTTTCAAGCCTTGAAATCCTTAGGATCCCCAAACTTGGCAGAATGGTGGGGGAGGGAAATCAGCACCAAGGATAGCGCCGGAAAAAAAACAACCTGTCTCAACGTGGGCGCAACGGACCTTCCTGGGCGTTAAGAGTCAAGGGGAGGACGCCCCCATCCCTTGAAACACAGCCACGCGAGAATTAACCTCCCACCCCAGCCTTATCACTTGGTTGCTGATGCTTTCGTGTTTGTTCTTCAGTCCTTGCTTGCTTTACCCAAAGACGTGTAGTTTGTGCTGTTCCTGGGTTAGTGCCTTCCTGCAGTTTTCCAGAATTTAGCTGAAAAAGACTGCAACTCGGTTGCTGACTAGGATTGACAGGTAGCTATGTAACTTTAAACTGGGCTCTTGGTAATTACCTGAGCTAAGGATCTCCCTCTCCTCCTGTCTCCAACAATAATTTATAACCCTTCCGAGGGGAGTGCGGTAATCTTGTTAGTAATCACCCACCTCCTGCTCATTGTCTTCCATCCTTCTATTTCCTTTAACTCGACAAACATAATTGATTGGTTGTTTTTTTTTTTTTTAAGATCTTCTCATATCTTATATCCAAAATATAGATGCTTTTTTGGCTGATCATTGCTTCAAGGTAGTGTGTGGGTGCACTTTTAAGTCAGTCGGTTAACTGCCTGGACAAATCTCTGCAATTTTCTTAGCAAGATTTCTGAACTGGTTTGCTTTCACTTTAAATTATCTTGCTTTTCCATTGTCTACTTTAGGTAGATACAGATAATCAGAGTTGGAAGGGACCTTGTAGGTCATCTAGTCCAACCCCCCACCTAAGCAGGAGACCTACACCATTTCTGACAAATGGCAGTCCAATCTCTTCTTGAAAGTCTCAAGTGATGAAGCTCCCACAACTTCTGAGGGCAAGCTGCTCCATTGGTTGATTGTTCTCATTGTCAGAAAGTTTCTCCTTGTTTCCAGGTTAAATCTCTCCTTGTTCAGTTTCCATCCATTATTCCTTGTCTGGCCTATAGGAGCTTTAGCCCTATAGGGCTAAAGCCTTTTAGCTTGACCCCTTCCTCCCTGCGGCAGCCTCTCAAATATTGGAAGACTGCTATCATGTCTCCCCTGGTCCTTCTCTTCACTAGACTAGCCAAGCCCAGTTTCTGTAACCGTTCTTCATACATTTTAGTCTCCAGTCCCCTAATCATCCTGGTTGCTCTTCTCTGAACTTTTTCTAGAGTCTCAACATCTTTTTTATAGTGTGGTGACCAAAACTGGATGCAGTACTCTTGGTGTAGTCTTACTAAGGATTGATAGCTCATCTTATGTTATATTATGTTATATTATATTTATAGCTCATCTTATGTGTCTCCCCCACTTTCTTTCTTCCAGATCATATGACATGTCTCTATAGCTTTATGGCTCTATTCTTCTTTATATGATCTTAAGCTAAACTTTTATTGCATAAGGAATTAGTGTCATGGCTCAATTGTTTTCACATTCACTTGCATTCCTTACACTAATATTTTACAATCTGTAGACCATAGAGTACATATGCATTTTAGAAGAAGTTATAAGGGTGTTTTAGCTATACATGCCATATTTTGACAAATGGCCAGTTGTCTGCTGATCCTTTTACTGTCTATTAGAAAGAGTTCCTGAATATGGTCCTGTTGCTCTAGAAACCCATTTGTGAAGGGATCCAATATAGTTTTTCAGTATTCTCTGCTAACATTTGTTTTTAATAGATCACTTCTGATTATTCTTTAGTATCACTACCTTGGCTACATATTTTCCTCTAATTTATCATTTAAATAATTTATTGTCTTAAAATCATTTTTGGTTCTCATATTTTGAGGTCATATTCATTGACATTTTAAAATATCTTTTCTTGCCATTTCTTGCTTGCCATGGGAAGTGAATGTTCTATAATTATATCTTGTGGGATCTTTTCCATAACTCCCCGATTTCCTTTTGCAGGCTTACTGAATGTGCTACGTGGATCTTATTTTTGGGGTGTTAATGCATTACAGGTCAGGTCTTGCTGGCGCATCTATTTTTTATTGATCTGAATTTCACCCACGTATTTGACAGCTGTAATTCACAGCTTGTTCCACAATCTGCATCTTGCAGTCTTATGCATGAACGGACTGCCCTTTTCCATCTTTCATTTCCTTATCACAGGAAGTCCTTGACTTAAAAACTGCCATGGAACCCAAAATTTCTACTGCTAAGCAAGACAGAGGCTAAGTGTGTTTTGTCCCATTTTATGACCTTTCTTGTTACAGTTATTAAGTGAGTCACTGCAATTGTGAAGTCAGTAACACAGTTGTTAAGTGAATTTGGTTTCCCTATTGACTTTGCTTATTCGGAGGTTGCAAAAGGGCCTTGAGGACACAAAAACCATTATAGACACAGGCCAGTTGTCGTGTCCAAATGATGATCATGTGACCATGGGGATGCTGCAAGTCATAAGTGTGGGGAAAAGATCATACCATTTTTTTTCTGTGTTGTCGTAATTTCAAATGGTCACTAAACGAATGGTTAGTGTAAGTCGAGGACTTACCTGTACACAGTTGATTTTATCCCTCCGTTGTGAATCTGGTGGTGTACAGAGGTGCAGCTGACTTGTTTGAAGGTCATTGAATGCTGCACAAATAGCAGCAGATTTTCAGGCTTATCGCCAGGCTCCCTAATTTCTAATGCAAAACGTCCAATCATTTTTATTAAATACGTTCCTAACTGTATTGGTTATATGTATTGGCTATAGAGCACTGCACACCAGAACAACTAGACACAAGAACAGTTTTCCCCCGAAAGCCATCACTCTGCTAAAGAAATAATTCCCTCAACACTGTTCAACTATTTACAAAGTCTGAATTCCTGTTACTGTTAATCTTCTCATCACTCCTTATCACCCATCCCCTCCCACTTGTGACTGTATGACTGTAACTTTGTCACTTGTATCCTTATGATTTATATGGACTGTTTCCTAGTATGATTTGATTGCTTATTGTATCCTATGACTATCATTAAGTGTCGTACCTTGACTCTTGACGAATGTATCTTTTATGTATACTAAGAGTATTTGCACCAAAACAAATTCCTTCGGTGTCCAATCACACTTGGCTAATAAAGTATTCTATTCTATTCTATTCTATTCTATTCTATTCTATTCTATTCTATTCCTATCAAATTTTGCACTGTAGCTTGCTTTTAGAAATCTTTTGATCATACATTAACTAAAGGCGAAGTTGCCACCTGTACTTTACAAGTAAGTTCTCAACTTATGACCACAATTGAGCCCAAAATGTATATTGCTGAGAAGTTTGTTAAGCGAGCTTTGTTCCATTTTGCGACTTTTCTTGCCAAATTTTGAAGTGAATCACTGAAGTTCTTAAATTAGTAACATGGTTAAGTGAATCTGGGTTTCCCCCCATTGACTCTGCTTGTCAAAAGGTTGCAAGAAGGTGATCACATAACCCCAGGACACTGCAATTGTCATAAAAGTGAATCAGTTGCAAGCATCCAAATGTAAATCACGTAACTATGGGCATGCTGCAATGGACATAAGTGTGAAAATGGTCATTAGTCACTTTTTTCAGTGCTTTCAGTGTAACTTCGGTTACTAAATGAATTGTTATAAGTTGAGGACTACCTGTATCTACTTTACCTTTATTATAATATTGCAGAGTATTTATTTTTTTATTGCTTTAGTTTTATTTTTTTGCCCTAGATGTTCTTAACTACCATCTTTTCAATGCAAGCTGCCAAGAGTCTTTGTTTGATTGCATTGGCACAGAAATGTTGGAGTTTAGTTATAACAAAACTTAGTTAGAAAGAAAATCTGTTTCAAAAATTATTTTTTCCTTAGAATTGTTTCTAGAACTTTTACTTCTGACAAGTCCTGAAAGAAAATGTTTATTATTATTTACCAGGTTCTTTGGAATTGTAGTATTCTTAGATATGCTTGAATTATACAAAAGTTTGCCTCTTTTGAACAATGCCCATTACAAGTAGATACGTTTTGAAGAAATTTTGATATTATTTGAATACATTGAAACTTGGAAACAAGAAATCTCTTTGTCCAATTGCATCACAAACACTTTCACTTTCATATTTATTATTTGGGTTTTTGCAATATTCTTAGATTTAATTCAGGATTGGATTATCTTCTGCGTCTTATTTTTGGTGAGAAAATCAAATAAAGTTTGCATTTATGTTAAGGCTTTTTATATCACAATAGCAACATATAGCAAGGTGATTCACTTCGCCTGCTGTTAAGTTTTTTAGGAGTAGGTGTCAAGTTTCAATTCCTTGACATTAAACCTGATTTTAAAAGAAGAAATCTAGAACTAATATTGGCTTAGGAGAAGGAAACTGGCTGTTTTCCAAAATTTGATTATGACAAATTATCATTATAAAATTTCTAGGTTGAAATTTTTCAAGAATGTCATCATATCTGACCAGTGGGGAGGTTAGAATGAGCCAAGGAAGTTCATTTAAATCATTATGAGTAACTAGCAAGTGTAAATATTCAAACTTTTCAATCCAACTTAAAGCTTTGAAAGGTGAAGATAAGCTGCTCAATAAGAGGCAAAACCACATCAGAAATTCTCTAGCTTGCAAAAAATTTAATAAGCAACACCTGGACAATTCTTACAGTTTCAAATCATCAAGGATATTAGGGCCACCAACCCAATCTCAATCATGTAGACAGTCAAAAGTTGGAACAAATCACATTATTGAAGGGAAACCACTCAATGCTTTCTAGGTACCTTCTCCACAATCTATTACACAGAGCACATAACAGGAGAGGCAAATCAGGGCACGGTTCATAAATACAATGAAAATCAGATCTGAATGGAAGATTGTTTTCAAAAAATGAACCAATTATTTCAAAGGGCCATTTAAAAATATCAGAGGTGCAGCAATCAGAGAAATGTATCAATTTCTCTGCAGAACTGAGAGTGTCATGCAAGTTACGCATGTCTAGGAAACTTACATCATGTAAGCACATAGTTTTGTAAAAACATGGAGAAAACTGAACCCCAAGATGAAGCAAAACAAAACCAAAAAACCCCACAAAACCCCTGTCCTCAAATAACAACATAAAAGGGAATAAAGCAGATAAATTCAAAAACATTTATCAAAATTAAAGTACCCGAAATTTGCATTTTTATTAACAAATGTATTTTTCAATAAAGACCACAGTGCCTCAACCAAACTATATCCCCATGCAATTCTGTAATACAAAGGTTGTATCTACAGTGAACAGCAAGTTTTTAAAATTCTTCACCACAAAGAAGAGAGGAAGAACAAATCTGGGGAGAGGGTGGACACAAAGTAGAGAGAGGGGATAATTTAAAGATCCTCTCAAGTCTTCAATATATTTCAGTCAGGGATCAGTTGCATATAATGTATTCATTTAGAAAACCCAAACTGTACCTGTATTTAGACATGAATCAGATTATATTCCCCCTATATTTCTGTATTATTTGGAAATAGTATGCAATAAAGGCCTACACCTGCAACGTGGAAAGCTATCATTAAAATTATCTGTTTTAATGGTTCACTTTTTCCAATTGTATTTTGAAACATTTGACTTGAAAAAAATCTTGTTATACCGTTGAATTTCTAGTTCTGTCACCATAACAAGCAGGAACCATCAGCTGAACCACCACTGGGTGCTTCTTAGTTTGAGTGCCTGCTATGCAGAAGTTTTGCTACAAGCAGGAAAGACAATTATAGTAGTACATTGCTCCTAAAGAGCTGGAAGGAACAGAAGAGGTAACAACCATTTCTCTTGCCTATCATATTCATTTCTGTCATAGGAGTCACCTAATACAAAAACTGATTCTGATGTTATTTTTTTTTCTTTCAATTTATAGATGCATATGAGAGCTGAGTGGTTTTTGTGTGTGTGTATGTGCAACCAAACACAGTGAACAGGACAGATAAAATACTCTGCTGCTTCACTTGTCTATGATTACCTGCCATGCCATTAAAAAATTATTGGTCAACAAAGGTCTGTATTTACATAGTGAAAAAAATATTGATAGAGAAAATGAGCAATGGCCAACCATGCAGGCATGTTACATACCTAAATCTCCCTAGGTAATTGGTAAAGATGACCACTAATTGCATGCTTAATAATTATCTCACTGCTGGAATGATTCAATCAAGTTTAAAGGCATTTCCCCCAAACTTCCAAAGAATATCTTGTATATGCAGGTCTTGATTATCAAAGAAGGAACAAGCAAGGGCAACACAGGTCTTCATGTATATTTTGCCGGTGCAGGATATTACAAATACTTTCTCTGAAGTGGGCAGGATTTATATATTTCATACTTCATTTATGTGTGTATGAATCCTTATTCAACATCCACACACAGCGTAGCATAGGATTCTTATCTAGGCACGATTTAATTCAGCAGTGCTTAGATTTATAAATGTTTGTGTCAAGTGCCTTCAAAATGTACCACTGAGCCAGCTTGCTAGTCAATCTGATGAGAAGGTTCTATTGTAACACAACCACAACTCATTACTGTACATATAATGACTCAAAATCACTAGATTTTGAGTAAAGTCTTGAATCCAGTGATGCATAGAACTACCAAAGTTGCTCAAAGAAGCCAAAGTGTTAAGCTGAAGGATTTCCTCTACCATAGTATCTCCTTACCAGTGCTCCATTTTTAAGTTATTTGGTTTTTCCAGTTTCACAAACACAACAAAAACAATCTCTCCAAAATACTTCTAATTTTTGTACATTTTCAAAGACTTCTCTTCCAATAAAATGTTTATGATAAAACTCAGTCTATATTTTCATGGAAATGTATAAATACTATATAAAATATATGAAAAAGATATATTTTTTTCAGCTTTTTAACCCCACCTTTATTATTTGTATAAATAACCCAAGATGGCAACCATCTAATATGCCTTCCTCCTTCTATTTTCCCCATAACAACTCTGTGAGGAGAGTTGGGCTGAGAGTGACTGGCCCAAAGTCATCCAGCTGGCTTTCATGCCTAATACAAGACTAGAACTCAGTCTCCTGATTTTTAATCTGGTGCCTTATCCACTAGAACAGGGGTGTCAAATTCGCATTTTCACGGTGGCGTCGTGACACATCCGGCCCATAGGCCGTGAGTTTGACACCCCTGCACCAGACAAAATAAAGTGGAGGAAATTATCACAGATTTTATTGTAATGTTAGGTACAATTTTATTAGGTAATGTAGGTAGAGTAAGAAAGAAATTAGTCTTGTATCAGTCCAATAAAAAAATTGAGTGCTTTATATAAACCTGTATTCCCTTTCAGCTAATTTATATGTAATATTAAACCACTGCTGTTAATAATTTACTTAGCAGTTGTTTTCTTCTTAAACATCAACTCATAGAACAACACTTAGTGTTCCTGCCTTTGCTTTTCTTTATTGGGGGTTTCCAGAGATTAGATTGGATCATAGTTAACATGCTCAGAACTCAATTATATAGTTAAAACAAAGTAGTCTGGTGAATCCTTTCCTTTTTAGGACCATTAAGACCTAATGGTCTTATTTATCTATGCCATCACTTCAAGTAGCACTGTAAGTCTAACTAGATTTTGTCTTTCTTTGCAAGCCCTAAGGGTGATGCTAGTTCAAAATTACTGTGTGACATAAGGAGTGGCTACTTTAAGTTATGTAGCATCAAAGATCAGATTTAGAACACCTATCAAGTACTGTGAATGAATGTCAAAATGCAATTTGTTGGTCGTATCTTAGACATGCTTAAAGACTGGCATCCAAAAATTGCACATTGGATACCTCCTAGAGCAATGGACTGGTACCAGTCCGCGGACCGGTGGTTGGGGACCCCTGTCCTAGAGGAAACAAAGCCAGCCTTGGAAAACCTAGCACCAAACATTTAAGGAAGATCTTAAGATTAATGTCTCTTGGGATGAAGCTAAAGATGTTGCAAATGATCAGAATTGCTGGAAATCATTTACTGCTCAATGTGCTCTGCACAGGACATGATGATGATGATGATGTTGATGATGATGACTCAAAATCTCAAATGCTGACACAAGCTGTGAACATGCCAATTCTTGTTTCTGGGTTTTGTATATCTATCTATCTATCTATCTATCTATCTATCTATCTATCTATCTATCTATCTATCTATCCATCCATCCATCCATCCATCCATCCATCCATCCATCCATCCATCCAATTTCTAAACCATCCATCTCCCTCAGAGAAAGGTCCTGGCAGTGTATTTGTAGCATTTTGTATGAAGCTAGATGTTTCCATGATGAAAAGTATATGATATCAAATCCCACAAGTCAAGATACTCAAGAGCCTTCAGAAATGCAGCAGCATATAAAATAATGTATACATTAGCAAGTTTTACATAAATAAAAATAATCATTTCCAATTAAAGGTTTCTTATAGGCCTAAACATAATCCCCAATTTCACACTGTAAACCAGGGGTGTCCAACCTTGGCAACTTTAAGACTTGTGGACTTCAACTCCCAGAATTCCTCCTCCAGCAAAGCTGGCTGAGAAATTCTGGGAGTTGAAGTCCACAAGTCTTAAAGTTGCCAAGGTTGGACACCCCTGCTGTAAACCAAATATACTGTAATTATATTTGTTTATTAGGCATTTTTTCAAACCAAGGAGTGTTGCAGACAATATCCAAATGCAGCAATGCTGAAGATTTCTTAAAGGGGTATGGCCATTGCGAGCAAATCCAAACAAGAGAATGTTCAAAATAGTTTCACAATAAATGTAATGAACTTTAGTGCAAATGTCAGTTCTTAAATCTTTCTCAGCAATTTCTTCAGGGGCAAAATCAGTGTTTCTCTACCTTGGCAACTTTAAGGTGTGTGAATTTCAATACCCAGAAATCCCCAGCCAGCATGTTTATTGGAGAGTTCTTGAATTCCACACATCATAAAATTGCTTAGGTTGGGAGACACTGCCTCAGATTGAGAATATTTAGACATGGAAAGGTCTAGGAAAAAAGCAATTTATGCTATTGGAGGATGGAAAATTGCAGCAGTTTGCTAAGGGGAGATGGTTGAGCAAAAGAAATCAATTTTTATTTTTTGGGTGGCACTCCCAAAATGTGCAAATAGCCAAGGAAGATGAGTCTGCTTGCTTGGGACAATTAAAACAAAACAGTACGTAACCCTTGTTTGAAGCATAATGCATCACATGTACGTGGATCAAAAATCTCTGGGAATCTTTTTCAATGTCACTGCATCTCTGATCTGTCAAAGCTTCTTTCTAGCTTATTTTTAATCTGTTCTAGTCATCAAAAGTTACCTATCTCTCCTCTGGAATTAGAACTGAGTAAGGATCCACCAAATGAGAGTGGAGCAGGACAGCAAGGAGATGAATTCTGCAGCTTTCCAACTCCTATTGGACCATGTCTTTCATTCTTAACTGTTAGTCCTGCTTACTGATTGATAAGATTTGGATTCCAATAGTGTTGGACACACCACGGGTTTCTGGTTTATAGTCTGTCTATCCTCTATATTGTTTGTGAGGTCTGACTTATTCTCGTCCCAAATTGGGGGGGGGGGGAATCCAGTGTTCAGGAAACAGAATTATTCTTGCATCAAAACTTGTTGCCAAGATGGTATTTTCCTACTGATAAAAATGTGTTATTTGCAATTGATGTTATTCAGTTATGAATTTAGAAAGATGGACTTTCTACATTAGATATCATAAAAGGATATCTGGTGGATAAAGCAAGAACCACATTCTAAAATATTTTCACATGACTCAGAAGCCTTATTAAAAAAAATCTCTTTTCCAAGAACAACCACCATCTGATCTACAGACATCTAACAAACATGTAGCTGTTAGAAGAGACACATAAACCCTTTTGATTGGTCAGAACCAGGGTTGCTGTTTCATTCATTTATGTCTTTTATCAGACTTACTTCTGAACTTCGAACAACTTGAGACATAGCATCGAGCAGGTGAAACCTTTGTTGTTCAATAAAGTTATCTCTTTGGATTCTTTGCTCAAAGAATGCAGCTACTCTTGGGTCATGAAAAGCTGCTCCCCAGAATTAGAGGATCCTTTCACTAGGGACCTGTACCAGAAAGAGGAAATGGGCAAATGTTCCCCTTGGTCGAGAAGAAGATACAATCTGAGCCTAGATACTTTTGGTTCCAAGCCAAAAAAATCCAATTACCTTTGGACAGAAAATTCAAAACAAGAAAGGGGGCAGGGCAAAGCTGTTGATACATGGCCTGTATCTTGCAGGAAAAGACAAGGTTAGGGATCCACAGTATGGGGACCAGATAATTTTTTTGTTTCGCTTCTTTGTCTGATGAGTGGTTCCAATAAAGAAATATGCTTATCCCCCCACCCACAAATACCTTTCCCCCAAGGACTCTGCAAACACTATGATTGTCTAGTGCTGGTAAAGTACAACATGGGAAATTACCAATTTATACTTTTGTCTTCTGTGATCATCCCATGTGGTTGCATTAAAAAGACAATGCAGCATCCTGAGAAATGTCCCTTTAGTATAGAACTATTATTTTTGCAACTTCAAGCCTTTTCATTCTAAAATGGAAATATAAACAGTAGATGAAGCTGCAGAAGCTAGGGATAACGCAAGAAGTAAACAACAATTTCAGCTCTTCCAAATTTCCCAGCTCCTACTTATTCCTTTGTTAATAGGATTTGTCTCTACTAAATAATAAAATAAGTCTACTTATGTACTTATGCTACAACTGTGCAATTGAAAAAAAAATCTAGTTGTGGGAAATATGGCACATAACATTTGGATTACTTATGATCAAACTGTTTTCTGTATGATTTTCCTTCTAGACAAAACTTCTGCATAAGTTACTACGAAGAAAAATATTGTTTTCCTGAAATCTGCAGCATTTCATGGAAGCTGTTTTGGTTTGCACACTCAAAGCCAAGAAAATAGGAATCTAATGAATTCATAAAACAGACACACATACACCCCCACTCTTAAAACCACCTCTTTTGGAATATCTGTCATAGGTTTGGACACATTATAGACAATTTATCAAGGAGAAATAATATCTATCGCTATCCAAAGTTAAATAAAAATATACTGTTACATTCTCCCTCTGCTTTGACTTCCAAATAATAATTTATTGGAGCACTGTCACTCCAATTCATTGCCAAATGTTCATATTCAAATTGAAGAACAGAGAAAAAGGAAGTTTTCTCTACCCCTGGTTCCATTTTTCAACCAGCACAGATTCAGCTGGATATAAACCAGGAACCATCAGATTTATACTTTAGCACCCACTGTTAGTGGAATTCATATGGAAAGAATAGCAAGAGAAGAGGAAATTTATTTAGTCCATTGTAATACACTAGCCTTGATCTTATCCTGTTAGATATCAACTTTTGCCCATAATAGTTCAACAGCGATCACAATATTGTTTGGCTTGTTAACTATGTCAGCTTGACTTCCTCCAGTGAAACCTTAAGACGATCCCTTTCTACAGACTGCTTATCTGCATTCGTTCTTAAATCTTAGCCAACTGTAGCTAAATCTAGCTACCCTTAGCTAAATGTAGCTACCCCAGTCCAAATGCTGGATCCTGATCTGATTTTGGCTTGCTCAAGACACCAATCTGACTCATTGCCTATAATTCGCAAAAAGTGCTCCAGTTCTTGCCAATAGTCTTCTGGATTAGTATTACAATGTTGTGGAACTCCAATTGCTCAAAAGTTACAATTTTTATTTATTTAGTTTGTAAACATTGTTAAGTGAGGACCAGAAGATGTAGCCCTTACTTAAATGCCACACCAAGTCATATGTATCCTACATTCATACAAAAATCAATACAAATATTTCAAAACAACATGTATCTGCATGCCTCATTCCCTGGCCTCCTCCCTCCCACCCCCCTAGTTTTTACTGTCTGGTACAGATTCATAATCGAGATCACAGATCACAATGAAAAGAAAGGGGGAAAAAACCCACTAGCTTCTCCAACACAGTATCTTTTGCAAACTACCCCCAAAGTAACAGCTTTTCTTTTGAAGAATATTTTAGAAATTAGATATGGATTTCCAACAAATCCCCATTATGCCTACAGAGCTCAGCTATCTGGGAAGAAACACACGTCTTCAAGTATATTATAGCCTTCTTGTTCTTTTTTTTTTTTTTTTTGCTGTTATAATTGTTGTAAATAATACCAACAAGTCCAAAGTCAGGGGCCATGGTTTCGCTGTTTTAGAAAGAACAGAACAGCGGGAAAGAAAGAAGAAAGAAAGAAAGAAAGAAAGAAAGAAAGAAAGAAAGAAAGAAAGAAAGAAAGAAAGAAAGAAAGAAAGAAAGAAAGAAAGAAAGAAAGAAAGAAAGAAAGAAAGAAAAGATATATATATATATATATATATATATATGAGATATATAGAGAGAGAGAGAAGAGAAGAGGAGGAGGAAGGGAGGGAGGGAGGGAGGGAGGAGGGAGGAGGAAGAAGGAAGAAGGAAGGAAGGAAGGAAGAAGGAAGGAAGGAAGGAAGGAAGGAAGGAAGGAAGGAAGGAAGGAAGGAAGGAAGGAAGGAAGTGGGCAATCTTTAAAATCCCTCTATCATCTTACATTAGCTTGTTTTTTGCAGCAAACACAGAAGAACCATCACAAGTCAAAAGCCACATTTTCCCAGCATAAAACGGAATAGATCTCATCCTTCGCTTGCTCTGAAAAATCAGCAAAATATTGATTCAAATAAATTTAACCCCAAACCAAAAGGGTCCCCACCTCATTCCCCCAAGTGTTTAAAGTTGATGCCCTCCTTTGGGCACTTGTAGACTTTTCCAGTTGCATTTCCACCTTTCCTCCCAGATTCCTTTGTGCAACTCTACCAGACCTCCACCCTGACATTTCCTGGGCTGGCCCTTATGAGAAAGCTCCACTGGGTGGGGTGGATTTTTTTGATTTTTTTTTTTAATTTTATTTTTTTGTAATCCTTTCTAGGTTGTTTTTCATTTCAGACGTTGAGTCACATTAGCCAAAGCTACTGCAAAGGCCTGCACCGCTGAAAATGGATATTGAAAGTCCAAGATATAGGCATTGCCATCAATCCGTCCAAACTGCATGACCTGAAAGATTGGGGGAGGAGAGGAGGAGAAGAAGAATAAAATTAGCAGCTGAAGAGAAAGAGTAAATAATAAGTCAGATGAATAGAAAGTGGGCCATTAAAGGAAGGAGAAGCTCACAATCCTTTGCCTTCTACCAAGAATTATATTTAAGTTTATTCGATTGTTGTGCTGCCTTACCTGGTTTATAAGTAACTTGAGACAGCAAACATACCTAATGCTTCTTCCTTATCCTATTTCCCCTTCCCTCCAACAACACTGAGGAGGATCAGGCTAAGAGAAAAAAATGATTGGCCCAAATAATCCAGCTGGCTTGGAATGAATTTCTGCTAGCATTGCTAAGGCTTTCAAAAAGATATGCCTTTGGCAGCCGTATGAGCACTAGGTTCTTCGATGGATTCCAAGAACTATTCTGGACTGAACCATGGCTTACTGATTATGTCAAAACTGAACTTGCACACACTGCTAAATCATAAAATACTGTTCACCAATCTCCAGATTGTGGCTTTGAGTTCCCAGAACTCCCCGGCCAAATGTGAACTTGTGCTAAGAATTCTGGGAGTTGAATTCTACATATCTGGAAGTGGAACTATGGCAGGATTCCCATACCACATTAACCCAAAGTCAACCAAACCGTATTAGTCATTTTATTTATAGTCATTTGTTTTTCATTTTAAATTTTGAAGCACTTTACAATAAAGTGTTCTATTTCAGTCAAGTGTGGAGCTCATTTTAAAAACCAAAAGAGTATAATTTCTCTCTTTTTAGGAAAAAAAGAACACTGGCTTAATTTTGAAAACCACTTTATGTTCTATTACTTGTATGTAATACAGAAGCTCTTATTAAGTGAGGAAAAACAACAGTCAAAATTTCATATCATATTCTTTCTTCTTAACACTTCTGTTCACACTGTTGTTGTTTTTTTAGCAGAAATGTTTATATGCCAGACTGGTGTCAAGTCTTCATTATGTAAATTATGAAATTTGCATCAGTCCCATCTTGTCTCCTGTTGAGTTATAGGAAAACTATAAACAATTGGCTTTTTAAAAGAGACTCCTGGAAAGAGATAGTGTAAACTGGGAGTCACCATTATGGTTGCTTAATATTGCTCAATAATCATAGTTTCCTTTGTAATTGACTTGCTCCTATGAGAATCTGTTTGTGTTTGTGAGGATGTTTTGTTATTTTAATCTACTTACTGGGAAAAAAAGGTTGCTCTTTGGAGGGGAGAAACAATAAAGACTCAGTATTATCAATAAATCTGATATGAATGAAGTAAATCATTTGTGCTTATGATATCATAATGCAAGAGATGCTAGTGTGGTATTACTCACAGTCCATAAGAATTTCTAGTAATTTGGCTTGATGATTTTTATTACTGAAAATATCCAGGAAAAAAATAAATAGTTGTCTTACCTTCCATTCTTCTCCTGGAACAAAACATATTTATTTTTACATAGTTTCAAGCCTTTCATGCTACCCAAAAGTGGCAGGTACCTCAAAAAGAACTGTAAAGGTGGGGAATTTCTGGTCTCCAATTATTGCTCCAATTATTATTGCATCTTAGTAGCCCTAATTAGCAAGGCTAATCATGTGGAATATCAAAAGTTGAAGTGCAGTTACCTCTTAAAAGGCTAGAGAGGTTCCTTAGCCATGATCCACGCTTATTCCCATCAGTACTTAAACTCCTGTCTAACTTCTAGTACAAATCTCACCACAGTATCAGCATTACATCTACCGTGTATGTATGCGTGTGTGTGTGTGTGTGTCTTTGTGTGTGTGTGTGTGTGTGTGTGTGTCAGTAGTGGGAACTACCTTAGTCGCTACCGGTTCGGTGGTGATTGTGTGTACGCGCGCATACGCACCTCTAACAACCCAATCAACTGAGAGGATGAAGAAATGAAAATCTAGGAGCAACCCTCCCACTCTCCCATGCGCTTTTCTGTCTTTTTAGTCTTTCAGCTGATTGTCGGAGGCTTGTTTTCCTCCTGTCAGCTGATCAGAGGTCCTTTTTTTACTACCGGTTCGGTTGAACCAGTCCGAACCAGTGTGTGTGTGTGTGTGTGTGTGTGTGTGTGTGTGTGTGTGTGTGTCTGACATACATGTGAAACAAAAAAGGTTTTCCATTTTCTCTTGGTTAGCTTACCTGTCTTCCTTCCAGCTCAATCTGGAAGTTCTTTGCAGATTCTTGAGTCACCCTCCCTCCAAAGTCCAGCTGATAGACCTGGGTTGCCTCATTCCACAAAGGCTGTTTATTTGCCATCACATACACAAAGCCCTGGTTTCCCAGCCGCCCATCTTCCTTCTCGTTTGCTTTCCGACATTTAAATTCATCCAGTTCGCTGGCTGTCCTCAAGTTCCTTTTAGTTTTCCACCCCTTTTTACTCCCTTGGCTCTGATTCATCAGTTCATCCCCGCTAATAAACAATTCAGGCTCACTTTCTGAGCTGTCCTGAAATTCATTCATCTTGTTCAGTTTTTTTGACTTCAGCTGATCTTTCTGGCTCTTGAGTTTTTTCTTTTCCCTGCCCAATCTTGGGCTGGCTATCAGGGAATTGAAGTCAGTCAATGTGGTCCTGGCCTCCTTCTTGACTTTCCCCTCTGTGATAGCCTGCATATTTCCTTCATCCGCCCGGCTATCCAGCCGCTTGCGATTCTTCTTCCCAAACTTATCTGTCCTCTGAGAAATGGGACTTTCAGTCAAGGAGAGCACTTCTTGGAAGTTATCTGCTGTCTCGGCCATCACATCAGAGCCCACATGACCCGGAGATTCTACAGGCGGTGGAGACATAACAGATTTGTCCACCACCAGAAGCGCCTTGGGTGGCAGAACATTCTGGGTACTCTGGACAGAAGGTGGGCATGTGCTATAGGAATTCCATGGATGCAAGGCCATTGGTGGCAGCTGTAAACTTGAACAAGTACTATTTCCAGGATACATGGGAGGCAAAGGGCAGTACGAGAGGTTTGAGGGATAGGCTGGCTGAAGAAGAACAGATGGCTCCTGTTGTACAATTTGGGATGGGGCCAGCGCGTCTTTGGGAGAGCAGGGCACCTGCATTCCTTGAAGAGGAGGAGGTGGAGGAGGAGGAATACTATAATTTCCCAAATACGGTGCTCCAACACCATAACTCATCTGGAAAGTGGCAGTGGGACTGGTTGGAGATTTGGGGGAAACGAAGGTTGCTCGGGATATATCCAAATGTTGAGCTTGGCCAATGACTAGAGGGTTGGATTTACCAGGGTTGGGCAAAGTACTATGAGCTGTCCTTTCTTGAGGCACCCATATCTCCTCGCTCACAATAGGTTCCCACTGATAGGGAGGTGGCCTTTTTACAGCAATGTTAGGTTCTGCCATGGCTACAGGGATGTGGCGTGCTGATTTCTCCACAGGGCAGTGTTGAGAAAGAGCCTCGTCCTCCATGAAGGCAGAGTTTACGTAATCGGTCCGCTCCCGAGAATTGTCAAGTGGGTTCAGTAAATTGTAAGAGGATTGGGAGGCCAAAGGCGATGTACTGGCTGAGTGTGCAATGACTGAATTGTGCTGAGAGCTGCTCCCCGTGGTTACATCAGGCCTCATAGTGCTGAGGCCTGATGTGCCGTTGCTTGCGTTGATATTACTGATGTTCCCATTTCCGTTGTTTGTGTTGCTGGCGCCATTGTTCGTGTTGCTGCTGCACTGGCTGCACGTGTACAGGGCAGTTGGCACTCGCTGCTGGTACTGGGCTCCCACAACATTGCTCTTCAGTTTCAATGGGAACTGCAAAGTGGCCCTCTGGCTGTCCACCAACTGAGCCATTTTCAGGGCTGCCTCCCTGCTATTTCTCCGCAGTGTAGCATGGATGATGCTATTGTCCAACCTCTGCGTGATGCCCCGGCCTTGAGCTAGCTGGGCTGCAATCTCTGGATAAGGGGGTGGATCCCCAGTTGGAATGGAGTAACGCGGAACTGTGAGCCTGTTCAAGGTGGCGCTAGTGCATGGCTGCTGAATCTTCTTCTCTGATGAAGTAATCCGTAAAGTGGCCGAACTGCCTGGCCCAGGCAGAGTGTATGTGTTCTGAGCACACACCATCCGGGTTCGAGGGCGGCACACCTCCTCGACATTCCCACTGCTGTCGAAGGTGGTGATTCTCTCATAGCCAAGAGGGGTTTGGTAATGGGCTGCTGAATACAGAGAGAAATCACCTTTTTTCAAACAGAGATCTACTGGAGGTTGTGGAGGTACTGGAGGAGGAGGTGGTGGTGGTGGAGCCGTGGTAGGAGCCGCAGGTATGGTTCCGGGGTATGGAGGCGGAGGGTTTATTTTGTTCAGTTGAATTTCTTGGGCAGTGCTGAAGACAGCTGTGTCTCCTTCTGCCACCTGGGGAATGGGACGCAGAGCTTTAGCTTTTTGGAGGTGTTCGTGGTCTCTGTCCCCATCTCTGTGGTCCACAATTGCCATCTGGATGGCATTCTGGGGTGGCAAGGGTAACTGAGGAGGGACCTGGAGGATACGTCCCATTTCTACTCCTCCAAAGATCACTTGGCCCGGGCTAGAGTATCTGCTTGGGATCGGATAATGGACTGCATTATCAGCCACGTGGTCTGCTGCTGCCACAGCGGTTGTCTGATTTGCGAGGACATCCAGTTGCACATTCTGATTAGCAAGCAAAGACTGCACCAACCCTATGCTCTGAGTTGGTGACATTGCTTGTGCTGAACTGTGAATAGGAGCAATTGGGATGTTTACAGTGCAAGGTGGATTGTTCTCAGGAACTCCTGATGCTCCAGTCACTGTCATATAAACACATAGCATTACATTATGATATTGAAGTTCTTTTTAATTCTCAATAGATACATTAGACCTATAGTATCAGATTTATAGTATAGTTTACAGGATATCCTATTCTTGTCATCTCTAGAATTCTTGTTGCTAATCTACCACTTAGCAAATACTTTGACTTACTCCACCTTTGAATTTACACCGCTACTCAAATGAATGCATCTGTGTGATATCTTTTTACGAGCAGCAAATCAAATAACCATCAAATATGCTTTGCATTCTTCCTGCAAAGCATTTTTACCCCCAGTTACAACCAATATCCTGGTCTAAAAGGAATCTTGGTTGCCTTGTTGCTAATTAACTGGTTAAAAAAGGATAATGTGAATTTGCCCCACAGAGAAGAATTGAATATAAATCTTTATCAACAATTACCTACTGTTCTTTTATAGAGTAAATAAAGGATGAAGAATTTGACTAGAAATGAGTAGTTCCTAGGCTCCAGTGAACCATTATGTTAATAAAACAATATACCTTCTTCCCAAAGTGATCAAGAGAATGGCTAACTATTTAACAACTCATAAACATAGGAACAAGCTTCCTAGTATTCAAACCTTGGAGTGCTGACATCCATAAAGGCTTTGATTTCTATGTGCTGCTGTGGAGAAATCTATGTGTTTAAGGCTTCCATTTGTCCAATAAAGAAACTAAATTATATTTGTGAGCCATCTGCCAAATAAGACAGCTTCTGAATAAATGCTTACGTGACTAAAGAGCCAAGATTTACAGATCAGGCTGGTATGAAACCAGACGGTCTATTTAGGTAAAATTAGGCTCTTTGATGTAAATTTAATAAAGTGAGCAGTCATATAATAAATTTTAATTTATATTATTAGAGCCAAGCAATTATAAAAACCTATATATAATCTGAAGATTGTAAATGCACCTATTCACCACTTTAATCTCAATAATCTTTAAAGAATAGAGTTGTACTAGAAATGAACAAATGCTACCATTAAAGACATGTGAATATTATTTGAAGAAAAAAACACTGTTTTTTCCCTTCCTAGTTTCAGTTGTATGTTGATGAGGTCTTCAATAACCTGAAATGATGGGGTATTCAATTTACACAGCATATAAATATTTCTTTCTATGAAAGCAAGATCTCATCCTATTTGGGCATGAAAAAAATAAGACACACAAAAATCTAAAAGTTCCTGGCAATATTGTTGTTGCTTAATCGCTGGATAATTTGGCAGAAATTGTGTTTAATCAAGGCATATTGATTTGATCATTAAGAAATGTTATTATTATCTTTTCCAGGTCTGAGTAATTGTGATTGCAAATCATTTTATCATATTAAAATCTAGCCTCAGAAAATTCGCAAATTCGTAAATGATTAAATTCCCAGTTCCTAAAATGGCTGTTAAGTTCCCAAAAATCCTAATTAGCAATGGTTAGATCTCATTGGAATCCAGTTCATGCATAAATAATAACCAAGTCAATTAATTAACAGCATACTCACATAATATATAGATTGGTTATTATTTATGCTTCCTTGTTTACATGTATAGACTGCCAAACTTTCTTTGTCCTCTTGGGTTAGTTCTTAATGTTGTTATTCAGAACATTATAAGAACCAGAAACTCCACTAGACTTATCTAGCATATCTCCAGCTTTATATTCCTCATAGGATCTTGGCAAGACAAACTAGAAAGAACTGACAAAGTCTTGGACGTTGCCAAGAATTCAAGTTCTGTCAAATTCCATAATTGATAGATGCCTTGTACATCATCATCCAGCTCTTGAGGCTCTCCCATCTCCCAGCCTTCATCAGATCTCTCAGCCCAATAAGCAACATAAAGCAGGAGGTTGATAGTGGGAGGAAGTATCTGCACTGGTCAGGATTCGGTAAAGGCTTCTTAGGATCCGTTAAGTTCCTGATGGAAGCACTAAAACAGATAATCAATTTTGGAGTCCATGGCCTTGTTACAAACTCCACAGCAAGGAGTATGCTCACAATGTCTCTTTATGATTGTCCTTATCCATGCTTTAAATCATGTTAATAGAATTGTGTATCCCGAGCTCTTCCAGCAGAACCACAGTTTGTAAAGGAAGTAAATATTCAAGTCAAATCTCACCTGGCAAATCATCTTCATCTTCACTAAAAACATTGGGATTGAAAACAGGTAGGTTGATATAATCAGTGGAAATCTTCCGCACTTCTGGGAGATAAATGGTCATTTGCCTTGGCTGAAGATGCAACAAGCTGGTTTTATAGATAACTGCAGAAAGGATGACAAAAGAGGGAGGAAATAGAAACCAAAAATGCAAAGATGATTGAAAAATTCAGGCCATACAGAGACTTAATGAATTAACAATCACCACACTTCCGATTTGGAGGATGTGGACCTGTGAATAATTCAACGGGAACTAAAAGTGTCACCCAGAAACCTCTAGAGATTTTGAAGAATCCTTTCAGATCATTTTCAAGACTAATCGTCTCCCCAAATAACTCGAGTGAAAATCTGTTCATAGCAGGGATGGTACGCTACCAGTAAAGCCTCCAACGGATCAGCTGAGAGGAGTGGGAAAAAGTCTCCAACAATGAGCTAAGAGGAGAAAGAAGAGAAAAGCACAGGATCAGGCCTCCCACCCACCCCTGCGCTTGCCTCTTCTTTATCCTCTCAGCCGATTGGTGCTGCAGGCCTCAGCTGGTGTGTGGAAAGCTGTGGGCATGCGTTAGGTACGCGCATGCGCAATCAGTAGTGGAATAGGTAGTATCCCACTGCTGATTCATATTAACTTCATCACTTAACGTCTGATTATGGGAATTATCTCTTCCTGCCGAAATACAGCAACTGGCATCAAACCACAGACAAGACAGAACAGGACAAATCCCTGAGTAAATCTGGACAACATCATTATCAATTTTTAATGCAACCAGACATTTCTATTCTAAAATGTTTTTGTTGTCTGTTCCATTAGACTTTTACTATTTCTAAAAAAAAATATGTGTGCGTCTTTTTCTCAAAAAAAAACCAAGCAACTCTGTATCCACATCTGGTTAGGAAGAAACTGAAATGAAGGAAAAGTTCAAGACTAAATTTTACCTGCACCGAGATTGGTTGGTAGGAACGCAGCCAAGCCTACAATTTTAAATTTGGTGCCCCAGATATTTGATGTGACCTGAGCAAGGTAATTGTGCTGCAATGAAAAGACGTAAGAAAAACAAGCTTACAAAGGATAATTTTAGAGTCTTTATAGACATTATTTTAATCAGGATCCAATCTGAGTCAGTCACTGGGATGAGAGATTTATTCTTCCAAGATTTTGGACTTGTACTGGAGCCTACCTTCAGGGAATTTCCCTCTCTCCAAAATGGGTGCACTGGGCTGATCAATGCGTGGTATTTATGTGGTGCTTGGTTGTGTGTGTGGCCTTTCAGTTGTTAACTGTTTTAATTATTTCAATCAGCCCTATAAGACTGATTGGCATTATTATTTCCAGAATGTAAATGGGGCCAATGAGGAACAGTGGCTTGTCTCAAGCCACCTTATGAAACTGAAGGTGAAGTTGTGTTAAATCAGGCATCAGATTAGAAACCATTATCTAAATGGACATTTCACCTGCTGGGACCTAGTTCAAAACAAGGAAGGTTTTTGTGGGCATTCTTCACTGAAGATTATTGACTAATTTATTGTATTGGGCTAGTCTGAGCCGATTGATAGATGTAATTTTGACTTCCAAATCTAGGCCAGAGAAAGTGTGATTGACCCAAAGTCATCCAACCAGCATCCATGTTTAAGAAAGAATACAACTCCAGTCTCCCCACTTCTAGTCCTTCTTAAGCATTCTTGAGGGACATTTTAATTTATCGGCCACCCAACTCCAGTAGACTCTAGGCCCGTGATGGCAAACCTATGGCATGCGTGCCACGGGTGTAACGCAGAGCCATTTGTGCGGGCACGTGAGCCCCAGCCAAACTTACCTGCACTGCACATGCACGTGCCTCCCAGCTGATTTTCGGCCTGTTTGAGGCTGTTTTTTTGCCCTCCCAGAGGCTCAAGAAAAGCCTCTGCAGCCCTGGGAGGTCGAAAAACGGGCCTTCCGGAAATACTTGAAGTGCCCGTTTTCAGCCTCTGGAGGGCCTCTGGAGCTTAGGGGAGGCTTTTTCAGCCTCCTGGAGGCTCGAGGGAAGCTCTCTGCAGCGGGAGGTCGAAAACGGGCCTCGAAATACCCGGAAGCGCCGGGTCGGGCCCGCTTTCAGCCTCCCGAGGCTGCAGAGGGCTCCTGGGAAGCGAAAAAAGGCTCAAACGAGCCGAAAATCAGCTGGGAGGCACGCGCATGTGCAGTGCAGGTAAGGTAGCAGTGCAGGGGTGTTGTGCATGCATGCACAGGGGGTGGCCGCATTGCATTGTGGGTGCCAGCACGAGCAGACGCACTTTCGGCACACCACAACAAAAAGGTACGCCTTCACTGCTCTAGGCTGATATAATGCTGCTAATGGATAGCCATGAGATACCTGAGTGATGTCTTCTAAAGGAAATTCTCTACGAGTTAAGCTAGGTGATCCTATGGAGGGCTTCCTTATTGGCAATCTAGGAGATCTTGATATCTCCTGAGCAGCTCGTGATAACTTCGGAGATTTGCGAGCTTCTATATTAATTCTGCAAATAAAATTTCAAAGTTACTTATGCACAAATAGATACGCTTTGCCTCTTTACAACACAATAGTCTGTTGATCTATGGCCTGCTAATATGATTAGCAAGGTATAGGTGGTTCTCAACTACAGCAGTTCACTTAGCGACCATTCTAAGTTATAACGCCACTGAAAAATGTGACTTATGACCATTTCTCACACTTGTGATCATTGTGGCAGCCCCATGATCACGTGATTTACATTCAGATGCTTAACAGCTGATTCACACTTATGACGGCTGCAGTGTGCTGGAGTCATGTGATCCCCTTTTGCGACCTTTTGACAAGTAAAGTCAATGGGGAAACCAGATTCACTTAACAACCATGTTACTAATTTAACAACTGCAGTAATTCGCTTAACAAATGTGGTGAGAAAAGTCATAAAATCGAGTAAAACTCACTTATCAAATTTCTCGCTTAGCAACAGAAATTTTGGGCTCAATTGTAGTTGTAAGTTGAGAACTCTGGAAGCAAAGAAAGAACAAAATTCCTCCTTTTTTCCTTTCCTTTCTCCCAGCAAAAGGATACATGCCTAGATTCACATTTTCTACCATCACGAGGGATTTTATTTTTCTGGTAAGCAAAGTTGTACATGTGTTTCTGTACAAATATGGATGTGTTCATGATGGAGGAAGAATTGGAGGGAGGTTACTTATAGACATCCTAAGGTAGGGGTATCAAACTCAAGGCCCCACAGGGCCGCCCTAGAAATAGCAAAGGACTGGCCTCTGCCAGGGAAAATGGAGCTCGGGAGGGCGACGCTCTGTTTTTGCTGGCAGAGTGTTCAGGCTACCACAGGCAACCCCGACATGAGTGACATTGAGCTGGCCACACCCACCTCAGCCACATCCACCCTGGCCCCCTGAGGTCAAACACAACTGGGGTGGGATTCGCACCTATTCGCTAGAACCGGTTGTTAACATTCTAAGCAGTTTGGAGGACTGGTTGTTAGAAGAAACTACTGGCCTAATCCTGTAAGGAAGGCAGGAAGGAAACATTCTGGTGTTGCTTTCAGAAATTGTCTCTCCGTTAACCCTTATTACGTTCTTGGCAGGACTAGACTTCCTGTCTCAGGAACCTCTCTGGAATTTTTTTCCCCTCCTTTACCGGTACTTTGCTTGTGTGGAGTGACCATTTAAAGTTACAATGGCACTGAAAAAAGGGACTTATGACCATTTTTCACTTACACTGTTGCTGCATCCCCACAGTCATGAGAGGCCAGGCGAGGAGATGCATGCCTCAATGTGAGTGATATTGAGTTGGCCACGACCAGCCAAAAACATGACCACCAAGCCACACCCACCAACTTAGCCACGCCCACAGAACCGATTGTTAAAAAATTTGAATCCCACCCCTGAACACAACCCTGATGCGGCCCTCAATGAAATCGAGTTTGACACCCCTGTCCTAAGGGATTAGCCAATCTGCGCTATGTGCTACTGACTTTAGCAGGAGTTTTTCATACAAAGAAAGTAATTAACAGCATTTTTTTTTAAATTTCCGGGATAATGTTCAGGTTCAAATCCAGAACAGTTTTATGCCTACCTATCGAATATGAGCATCAGGTTTAATATTCTGTGAAAATTATTCTCAGGTCTACAAGGGTTAGGAGAGGTTTAGGGCAATGTTCTGCAACAGGAACCTTATGGCTTGAAATACTGAATTTTCAAGAAGGATAATGCCCTAATTTGCCCTTTTCAAAATAACTGATCTGGAACCACTCAGTTCAGCCCAATACTGATCAACAAAACTATAAAGGTCAGTAAACAGAGAGGAGAAATTTCCTCACAGAAGAAAATTATTCAAGGAGCAGAACAGAATCAACTGCAAAATAGAAACTCTCTTGGCAATACTGATGAACTGGGCAATCGATTTGCCAAATTAAGAGCAAAGAAAGAAAAAGAAAAGTGCCTGGAAAAGAACAAAAAACTTGGCAAGTACCTTGTCACATTTTACGTTTCATCAAACATCTGAAACTGTTCAATATCAGAGAGGAAAAAACATTTGGTATTCACTTTATACAAGGCTTGGCACTGATTTGATGAATGTTTGATAACAAACCTGGGAATCATGGCTACTTTACTCTGGTACTTAACCACAGAAAAGAATTCTAAGGTACTTATCAAGCTTTATATAGAAAAAAAAAAAACCAGCATTTCTTAGATGGCCAGTTTCTTATGTGCTAAGAGTATTAGGACAGTATTCTAATTTTATGGGACAATATCTTTTCATATTCATATACATAATAATACATATACAGATGGATATGTATTTATGTATATGAATATGATTAATAAATTCATATTCATATACATAAGATGGGAGAAAGAATACCTGGGAAGTTTGGGTGATTTACTAGCACGAGTGATTTTGGGAGATTTTTTCCCAGCCCAGTCATCACTCAGTTCAATATCGCTGGAATCAGAACAGTTGCAGCTATCAATCATGGTAGAAATCAAGCTGTTTCCATAGATTTCATCTATTTTATAAAAGGGAAAAAAGGAAGACAGAAGTATTCACAAATCAGATCCCAATTATAACTCAGCCATCTCTAGCTTATTCTATAAGTAGTAGCTGCTATATAACTGCAATATGGAATACTCTGAAATCAAACTAATAATGTTCAGTTATCTGAACTGACAAGCATTTCTACAAAATTGAAACAAAAAAAATGCTCTGATCAGTTTAAATATCCCCTTGCTCCTCCTGTCAGGTCATAGAATATTATAAGAGACGACAATTTAAAAGACAAATTGAATAGCTGATAAGAGAAATAAATAGCATGATTGTTCTTAAGTAGGTGAACTAGTTTTATGGATTAGCAGAGGAAAAAATTTCTATGTCATTCTAAGGATTTGTTCCACGAACAAGATATGAAGTTTAAGGCTGATACTAGACAACAGCAGATCGATAGTAGAACTTCCGTGCATCTTAAAATAAACTATTTCTAATACAATATATCATATTTGCATAAGAAATCCATCCCCAACATAGAACTCTCACAGAACTGGAATCTAAGAACAGCCAACTCAAAACTCTGTACCTGCTTTTCCATCTGTTTTAGGATCCATGATGACAAACTCAGGCCTGAGTTTACTAATTCGACGACCTTTCAAGATAGGCACCAGACCACCCAAATATTCTAAATACAACGTATAGCAAGGACCTCCAACTTCTGGATCATCTTCTGTCCGCTTCATTGTACAGTGAAGCCTTTCATTGCCAGATGTTGGGTAACTAACAAAATCTCGCATGTTATTAGGGTCTGGGATAGGAGGCTGGGTTAAATGTAGAACAAATGAAAAAAAAGTCATACCATTCATTCTCTCACCACCTTTCTATCATTCAAGAAGACCTGCTCAACGTTACTCTGAATTTTGCGCACATTTCAAACTAATATGATTAAGCCTTTGACCTCATTCAGTTGTAATGAAAGCTTTGTTGGATGCAAAAGTGTAATATGCAGCAAGTGATGTTAGATAAGTGGAGCTTTTTAAAGCAATTCCTGTAAAAGCCAAGCACAAGGGTTTTATGATTCAGCTAAGAGATGAGCTACATTATGGTTATGCAGGTTACTAAACATTGCTTTGATTTCTTCTTATGAGACTTTGAATCTAGGCCAATGAAATAAAAGCAGGGAAGAGAAGTGGCAATTTTAACAGGAGGTCTTAGCCAGAGATATTATAATAGCTCCATAACAGGGAGGCCAACTTTCTGGTCTGGATTTTGTGTGTGTGTGTGGGGGGGGGGGGTATTTAAGGGGTAGAACTTCATTCAAGCCATAAAATAATTTTGCCATTTGAACAGCAAGGGGAAAAAAAAAAGTCTGATCTAAGTTATGTATTTTTAAAATCTCCCCCAACATGCAAATAAAATTTTAAAAATTAGATTCCTCTTTACCCCAGGAATGCTCTGAGGGTCAAAATATGGGTGCTTGTGAAATTTATACAGGGGTCACCCACCACCGTTGTCAAAAATTGCTGCCTGAATCTATAATGTGATTCTGTACTTCATTTTTTAATGTCAGCCCCTTCTATAGTTTAAGCTAGACCTATCTTCCATTCTATACTATACTTACATGCCGTACTATACTATGCACACCCTAGGACTGATGATGTTACCTAGACTGGTAATGAAACATCTGCAAACAACCAAGCTCAGAGAGCACCAAGGACCCACATACTAATTTTGACAGGTTTATCACTCCACCATTTGTTTACCTTGATTGTTGGTGTAAAGGCAGTGGTTAGGTATGAACAAAGCCGAGGAGGCAGGGTTAATTTACTGATATCTTTGTCGTCCCGCAAAGAGCTGGCAATTGTTTGTTGGCACAGGAGCTGTAAGCTGGACACTCGGTGCTCTACTCGGACAACATACAGGGCAGGGCCAGAAGCCATGAGCAGACGTGAGTCCCTATGACCCCAGCAAATTGAAATAATGGGGCGCTGTGTGGGGAAAAAATTTTTTTAGACTTTTCTATATCAATGAATCATATTTTAAAGATTTTTCAGTAGCATGTATTTTATTGTCCACGTGCCTTTCCACATGACTCAAGCCTGATATGCATGTTCAAGTGTTTATATCTTTCCAAGACTCTATTACACTAGGACTCTATTACTATCTTCAATTATTAGGGTAGAATATCAGTCCACAGCGGGGTCTCCACCCTTGGCAACTTTAAAACCTGTGGACTTCAACTCCCAGAATTCCTCAGCTGGCTTCTTATCAAGCCTTCTTATCATTTCAATCTTTTCTCCATTTTATTAACAATAATTAACTGTTGTGGTCCGCTGGCAGCCTGTGGAGCTGGCAGCAGAGTTGGACAGTGGGAGGAACATGGGCCAGTCCGGGAGTCTGGGGAAGGCTTGGACAAGGGATCTGCGTCTGACACAGAGATGGGCCAGGGCCACCTGAGAGTTATGTGCAGACTCCTGAGTCTCCAGACTCTGACATCAGCGAGGCAGAGGAACAGGGGGAGCCTGTTCCCAGGGTGCGCTTGAGCAGAGCTGCTAGAAGGCAAGAACAGTTAAGACAAAAGGGGCGACTCGGGACTAAGACTTGGAGATGATTGGTCCTTCCCATAAGACATAAAGGAGGAGCAAAGGGACATGAACTTTTGCAGGAAGCAACTTTGTTCGTTCTGGTTGGTTTAAAATCTGAAGCTCCGTGTTCACTTTGTGCTCCGTTTGGCCTTGTACAGCTAATTGGCAATTTAGTCATTGGCAGAATTTCAAGGGATATAAAGGTGGGTGCTTGTCAAGCTTATCCCGAAAGACTGTGGCAGACTTTTGCTGAACTATTCATAAACTGTTTGGGACTTGTTACGGGCTGTGAATGCATATAATTCACAGCAGTTGAAATAAAACAAAAGGTTTTTGGGAACAACGTATGATTGTTACTGTCTCAGGAAGCCTTGGTCAGAACAGTTAACAATAGTTATTAGCAATAGTTAAATAAGTCACAATGATTCTGTGTAATTCGTAATTCAGTCATTCGTATCTGCACTATCATGCTAGCAATTTTTCTATATTAGAATATATTTTGGGTTGCTTTTTTACCTTCTTCTTCAAGTCATGTTCTTCGGCATAACTCTTACCTGCACAGGGGTCTCCAACGTGTAGATGTGTTCTCCATGAATATTGTAGAATTTGACGAGTGCGCTTTTCAGAAAAGAAGCAGCGTTAAGTTCAGCCAGTTGGCTTAGTTTTTCCATGCCTGCTACGGCCAGCAAGTCTCCTTGTGTGCACCACTGAGCCACTACATCTAAAGCCACAAAACAGCAGAAACTTAGCAAATAGATCCTTCTCAGAGGTGCCTACATTTATCCTAGACTCATCTGCCCCACAGGAATGTTTAAGAGGGCTGCCACTAATTAAGAAATAAGCAAAACAGCATATGAATGAACATTATGAAATTAACAGTAACAGTCCATCCTCCCTAATTATTCTTCCTGTCTTATCCTACATGTTGAGATAAGCCTTTCAACCACAATTTTTGGGACAATTTTTGAAGTATTTCACTTGACAGAAAGTCAGGATTCAGGCATCATGCGATTCGTAAGCCATGATTGCTAAACCACAGTAGTTGGGTTTCATGAATCAGGCCAGGCCACCTCCACATTGTGACCTTATGTTCTCATGAAGTAAAAGGATCATGGAAAAGATATAAATTCGACTTCATCTTAAGGTAAAGGTTCCCTTCGCACATACGTGCTAGTCGTTTCCGGCTCTAGGGGGCGGTGCTCATCTTCAAAGACATCTCCATGATCATGTGGCCGGCATGACTAAACGCAGAAGGTGCACGGAACGCTCTTACCTTCCCAGCAAAGTGGTCCCTATTTTTCTACTTGCATTTTTACATGCTTTCGAACTGCTAGGTTGGCAGAAGCTGGGACAAGTAACGGGAGCTCACTCCGTTATGCAGCGCTAGGGATTTCTGATCGACAAACTCAGCGTCTTAGCCATTGAGCCACCACATCTCATTGACTTCATCTTAGTTACAGTTAATTAAAACAGTTAATGTTGAGTATTCTCCAATCACATATTTTTCCCTTCTAACACTTTAAAATTACCATAGTTAACAACTTTAGATAGTGTGAGGGAAACAGAATCAAAGTTTTTGAGAGGCTGAATAACTGATCTGAATCCAGGATATTGAGCCAATAGTGTGGGGGTGCAAACAGCACCAAAACTAGCAACCATTTTATTTGAAAAAGAATCCCTTTGTTAAGTTTTCCTTTTGACAGGTAGGTGTCACTACCGCTAGGAGAAAATATGCAGACAGTTACTGAGCTTCATGGGACAGATGCTGTCCAAGCAATCAAAAGTAAAGCAAACAAGAAATTTCCCTTTTGTACCTTTTAACCCTGAGCGGATGGTGGTGGGAGATAAGTCATCATAGTTGTTCATTAAGCTAATATCTCCTGATGTGAAGCTGACAGTGAGAAGCTGTTTGGTGTTCTGAACCAGGACTGGATATACTGCTGGACCATCTGCAAGGTAAAATTAGAAGAAGAAAAAATAGATGTTTCCAGTTCCACATTAAAGTCCTGATAGAACGTTAAGTGCAGAATTTCCAGAAATAAGCCCATCCTCCTTCCAGGATGGTCTATAATGTTAATGTCACAGTCTTAATACTGATCCCTCAATAACCCATTGAAATCCAAGTTTTCTCTTCCTCAACTCAGTGCCTTCCTGATAGACTACAATCTCCATTAACCTCGCCCCATGCTGCATCAGGAATATTGCCTTTGTCACTAGGTTGGAGAAGACTGCCCCACTCCTCAGTTAGAGGCCTTGCTGCAAGCACTCCAAAGGGACCCCTACTTTCTTTTGGTCTACCTATTAGTTGAGAAAATTCCCACATTTTGTAAAAACTAAACATAACTTATTATTTGTTTATTGGCTTGTTTGATTACTTGATGTAAGGCCTGCCACCCCTTAAAAGCACATTTTACAGCATGATCAGAGTCCCCTATGTTCTGTAAATGGATCACATTGATCCAGGAAGTTATGAAGACTTCTACCCATGTGGTTGAACTGCATAAATCTGCTTGTAAACATTTGACACCAGAAAACTTTCCAAAACACAATATTTTGCTTGGAAATTTCCAAGCAATATTTAGCTTGGAAACAAGCCAATAAGTGCCATGAAATATCTGCCTCTATCCAGGCTGACATGTAGACAAAGGCACTGACTTGGGCCAATACAGAGGCATGGAGTGTCAACTATGCTAAGAGAGAAAAAAAGTCTGGCGGTTTTGAACTATTCCCACCAAAGGTTGCCAATAAGAAGCTCTTGGAGCAATACTATTTATGACTCCCATGTTTCATAATATTTTGATGAACATGTGAAAAAAAAAACCTGTTGCATTTCAATTATGAGAGAAAGCAGCATATTCACGCCACATTCTTTTATTCAAAGTTTCTTTCAGTACTAAGTCATCCACATTCAGGAAATTTTTAAAAAAAATAGGGGAGGGGACCATTCATTTCTCAAGTACTTCAGATCTGAAACTTCTTAAAATTGAAATATTCATGTTTCATACTTAGGGAGCCGATATTTTATTTTAAACAGACAGAACTATTATAACTTAACTAAAATATTTTAAAACAGAACTTGATCATCCATGAGCAGGCAGAATAGGATGAATCCTGAGATCATAGAAGCTACTAAAAACAATGTCATGTTTCTATAAGGCTATTTCTTTGGGGTTCACATTTGTATTTTACATACTTTACACACACCAAAACATACACTGTATATTATTATATATTTGTAGCACCATCTTCAACACTTACAGTATAATTACATTAATTTTTGCTGCCACTGCATGGGAAAGATGTTCTTCAAACATCACTCTAGATGTATTCTGCTAAGTTGTGGAGAACTGAAAACCAGTATCATATCTGATACTGTTTTATGGATCCAATTCAAGCAACTTCCTCCTACTCTTCTAGTGAGTCAAAACCAGATCAATGGAACACACAATGCTTCATAAGAATATGTCATATTAGCACAATCAATAGAAGGAGGCTTGAACCAAGTTCACCCACTGCTGACTGACTCAGCATCATTTACACACTTGCCAGCTTTATTCTTCTACACAGCAAAGCACATGGCGCTGTAAAGCAATCTCAGAATGATCCTCCTGTCCTAATTTATTATAAAAAATCAGATTTCCCCCCACCTTTTGATTTCTCTCTTTGGCCTTGGAGGGAAGTTGTTTTTTCTTACTTGATGGGACATGGGCAGAATAAGGCATCTTGACTGGAGAGGAATCCTTTCAGTTTGACATTTCATGGAGGTGGAGTGGATCTGTCTTAACTGGCCACTTTGTCCTGCTAGCAAGAATTCTGAACTCATAACAGAAGCCCGTTACTTACAGAAGTGAAGCATTTGTTTCCCGCCCCTCAAGAGAAGTGAGACACTATTTTGCCAAGTCACTTTAGTAGACTTCTTCTAAAATGTGCATAGTTCTATGGGCCACCTCTTAAACTTGGTTTCAATCAACTCTTTCTTCAATTCAGATAAATACAATTGTGTTTGTTATAGTGGTGAGAGAGAGAGACAGGGATCCAGGCTAAAATATAAGACCCTTAAAAATTCTGAGTACCGGAAGGCAATTACTTAAAATAACCTCTCATACTGTAGCTACTTAGCTTGAAAGGACATAATATAAAGGAATGTGTGCATCTGAGGCAATTCACTCAAGAAACTTTCATTTCAGAAAGGTCCTACAGATGTTGGAAGATCCTCTTTGGGACACCTCTAAAATAAATGCATCACGAAGAGCAAGAAACTGTTTTAACTGAGGAATATGCTATTTTTCTCAGGAGAAGGACCATTACAGGCTGAGTGTCACAATATAAGTACAGCTAAGACCAACCAAGTAGTTGGAGAAGAATCTAACAATTATTTCTATCTATCTAATGATATCATCCTACCATCACATTAAAAATAACTAAATTTTGCTATCCATTATTTTTTGCTAGGACTCTGAGACCACACCTATGCCTTCAGCGGGATGCACATACTCCTGCTTTAATTGTTCCACTGGTTGAAATTAAGTTGGAGTAGCCTAAGGAAGGCTGGCAGCTAGAGATTATCTCCTTCTACTTCCCTTTTGATAAACAAGGAAATCTGGTAATTAATAGCAGTCAAGTTACAGATTAGCTTTGGAAATAAGTAAAGTACTTGCCCCTTTGAAATTCGTGCTTATTGTCTTGTGTTTTGGTTCTGAGAATAGAAAATCATGGAAGAACTGATAATGTGAGTTAATCTAGCTGTTCAATGGCTTCAGACAAACAATTCCTTAGTTTTGTGCTTTTGACTGGAAAATGTGTCTAATTAAGCAAAGTATGCATGCAATGTGCAATGTGCAAATTCAATCCTCAGCAATGATGTGGAAGAAATGTAAAAAACTAGTTAATATACAAATTATGCTACTCTGTTCGCAAATGTCTTAAACATTCAATGGCCTTGTTCAAAAAATAATGCAAAAATAAGGTTTTTTTTACATCATTAGTTATTTAGGAATCGGATGCCAAAATATTGCTATAAGAAGATACCTTATGCACTAGAACTAAGAATTTCAAAACAAAAATACAAAGACAAGAATAATTCTCCAGGTGTTACTCCTCAATAACCAATATCCAAACGCATATGGCCTTTGATCCTAGGGGAATCAAAGTAGTATGATTCCAACTAGTAACTATTTATAGTCTGATCTTCCCCAAGTTTTGTGTTATTCATCTTTGAACTCATGTAAATTGGTGGCAATGACCAGAAAACTCCATAGTTTATCTATGCAATTTTCATAGAATATTTTTGATTCATAAAATATATTCAAAGAGCTCTACAGAATTTGGAAATCTTTTCACTTGTTATGAAGTTCTGTCGACTCCTGAAAATAAATCAGAGGTATATAGAGTACTTTTTAAATCAACTTTGCTGATCTCTGACTAGAAGATGACTATGGATTCTAACTGAAGCTACAGTGCCAAAAAGTATGGGTATGTACATGTGCAGAAGGCATGGGTGGGGAAAGAGATACCGCAAAAATTGAGAAGACGCTATAAATCTTCCTGAACCTGGGACTTTCCTGGTGGGTTTGAAACACAATTTCCAGCATACTGTAGTCCCAAAATATTTGGAGGGCACTAAGGTGGGGAAAACTGATTTATAAGGTATCATTATATAGCCAAAAATGTGTTGCAATATACAACTAGGAGGTAAATGAGTCACACAAAATATAATGGTAATTTAGTGTCTCTGGCAAACTTAAAATTAAATTATTCTTGCAGTACAAAATTCCTCCAAATGTATTTGGGGAATACTCCAGCAAGGATGTGAAAATAAATGTATAAATGTTGGAGCACACAATACATTGTTTTACCATCACAGTGAGAAGCAGGACAAAAACATACAAACACTGAACTGAAAGAAAAAAAATGACCTTGTGGTGGGGAATAATCATCTGAATCTGTGTCACTCTCGCTACTGTCTTCCACCAAGAAACTTGGGTAATTCCAAGACATACTAAGGATGCCATCAGACTCATGAAGAAGAACATGTGCCAGCATTCGGCCATGGCAATCCATAACAATAACTTGACCATCAGCAGTACCAAATAAGACCTAGGAAAAAATATACCATCATTAGTAAAAGTATAAAGAAAGAACCAACATTTAAAAGGCTTACATCTTACATCTCAAATAATCTTACATCTCAAATAATCTTCAGATTGTAAAATGCTGAATAGCCCACATTCATAACGGATACAAACTAGATGCTGCAAGAATCATCTTTATTGGCCTCAGATAAACTCATCACTTGAAAAATGCATATTCCCACTAAAATCTATCCTTTCATAAACTTGCATTGCCAAGAGATAATTTTTCTTCCAAAAATATTTAATATTTCCCCTTCAGAAGTTTCTTTTTCCTTTTTGCTGTTTATTCTCTTCTTTAGAAGAGAATATTTGTAGATAAGGGTTGAACTGCAGATGTTTCATTACCAAACTAGGTAACATCATAAATGCTAGTACAAGGTCTCCACAATTCTCTCCTTTCCTATAGAAGGTTTCTTTCTCCCTATTTCTACAGTATTTAGCATCATGTTTTTCTTCCAAAATATTTGGCCATCTTATACCTTTTTCCCAGCATGCCACATTTTGAATTGGAAAAGCCTTCCTGCGTGAAATCTAAAATAACACAGTTAAATAAAGGCATACTCTGTGGTGCTTCGGTACTTCTGAAAATTTAGTCCATCCCTTTATGTTGTACATTGTTAAACACTTCAGGCAAATGGAGACCTGATAACAAAATACTAAGTAACTGGACATAAGATGTCTGATATAGCATCAATTAATAGATTATGGTTTTTAAGCACAAACAAAACTTGATCAATTAGCAACCAACTGTGCATCTCCCTGCAGGAAAATTTATGTGAAATAATCAACTGAAACTCCAGTGAAATAGGAAAACTATAAGCTAAACAATCTCAAACAAAGGAAAATTCTCAGCTACAATGTCAGTTTCTAAATGGATAAAACACAGTTTTTTTAAAAAAATTAATTTTTTAAGCAATTAATATACATTATGCCTTAAACAATACCTCCCCATCAAGCTTCTTTTGTTTTGTGAAAGCTATCGTTTGCACATTTTCACTGATTTTGAAATATACATATACTGCACAAGAGAGGTCACATGTGAAAAAAAAATACACAGCCTGACTTAAGCCACAGCTTCATCCACTTTCACAGAAGTTTTCACAGGTTGTAATATAGACTTCATGTATACTGAATTTTGAAAACTTAAATATATTCCAGTGGCTGTTCAAGGAAACTAAAGACATAGGGATTCTGACTTCTATAACACACTGTTCAATACTTTTTGTAGAAGCAACATTCATTATTTATTGCTAAAAATGCTGAAGGATTCTTCAAAGATCCGTTATGTCATTAGCAATGGTTAATTAACAGCACCAAATAATTATTAGAGAGGCAACCTGGGGTAGTGTTAAGGCATCAGGCTAGACATTAGGAGACTATGAGTTCTAGTCCCACCTTGAAGTTATACTCTCTCTGCCCTTCTGCAAACCACTTCTGAAAAACCTTGCCAAGAAAGCTGCACTAGTCTAGGCAGTTGCTACTGCCTAGACCCAAACGCACACGCACACACACAAAATTATCAATCAATTGCTGTTGCTATTATTAGTTTGACATGTGTTCTCTTATTGTTTTGATAGATTGTTTTATTGCAATGTTTTGAACAAGCAGTGTATTTCATATTTGGGAGATCCTAATGACATAATGTAATCTTGTGCATTTTTCTCCAGGAGTGATAATAATAGGGTTTGTTTCTAGGTAAACATGAGAAATGTTTCACTGTGTATCTATCCAACCTTGGAAAGGAAAAAACAAAGATATTAGCCTGAATCAATGCTGAGAGCTATAATTTTAGATCCACATCTATGCTCCCTTTTGAGTCATCCAACCCTACAGGGTCACTGACAATTCTATGTTATTCTGAATTCTCTGGGTACTGTATAATTAGCATGCTGGTAGTATTGTAACTGCCTTTCTTTGCGCCTGATAGGTAGGTAGAGGTGTATTCAAACAAGGCTTCTACTTTCTCAGTGACTTCTGCATTAAATAAGAGGTATTGACTCATGAGAGGTTTTTAATCATTATTTTTAACTGTACCGTACTAAGTGAGTAATTCTCCAAATGTGAGATAGGAAGTGCAGTACAGCTGCCAGAGATGGGAAAAGCCCATTCAGGACCACCAGGAGAAAGGCTTTTGTTCATAATCCAACTCTACTTCAGAAGTGGCTTTCTGTGAAAAACAATAAACTATTTTCTTTTGTGTTATTCTTTGGTTACAGATACAGGGTCAAAAAACTATAGAGGAATCTCTATTTTCTTCAGTTCACCCACCTGAGTATTTATTAGAAAACACAGGCTAGACTCCTCACACGTTTCACAGATCTATAGTAAGAAGTGAGGAAAAGACAAAGCATTCCTTCAGTCAGAAGGAATGAATCTTGTCTGAAAGGATAAGGCCCAGGTGAAGGCAACCCAAGTTCAAAGTTAGGACAGTTCTCCAGCTCCAAGTCACGACTCAATCAACAATCAGTGGGACATTTCTAGAATACATTTAGTATGTGCAACAACCCAAGAGAATATAGCTTTACACTGTGCAGTTACAGTATATTCCAGAAACCTCTGCAGTATGTAATAAATTCTTTGATAAATTAGTTGATATGTCTAATCCATTTGTTTGGTGTGAAAAGATTTCTCAGAGCAATTTGAAAACTACTGAACTAACAAACAATGTTGCTTGTTGCTAATTGCTATTATTTTTTAAAAAACTAAATTTGTTCTTGCCCAGCACAGAGAACGATCCCCTCCTGTGATCAGAAAAAGATTTATTATAAACTTTATCCAATTCCAATCCAAGTGCATCCGTCAACATTCCATTTGCCACCTCGTCTCTCTCAAAATCCATTGCTTGGATTGGACTAAGGCTTTTTAAGCCCACCTTCTTAGTTCAAGAGAGAAAGAGATTTTTCTTCACATTTTGCACCTGATATGAGCCGCCGTTTCAAACAAACATGGGTGGTTGTTGATCCACACAAATGTGGATGGCCAATGATTAGGTCTATTAAGTAAGAAGCATTCTTCTGGATTCACCCTCCAGTGCTATGCATATTCATTCAGCTGGAAACCCTACTCCAAGCAAATACTCCCTGAGTAAATGTGTACAGCTATGACTCCGTGTACATTTGTACCATTCCACTCATCTTCGAAAGTTAGATGAAGGAAGGAGACCTACTTGAAAATAAAACGGGACTAAATATATAAAAAAATTTCCCCAACTTGGCACCCTTTGAACAGAAGACCAAATTGTAGTTCAATACATCTGAAGGACACCAGGGTTGGAATAAGTTGGAATACAGGGAGATTTTCACATTGTGATAACATTCTTATATTTGTGGCTGAAGAAATGGCCGTTTAATATAAACAGTTAAAAGAAAGAAAAAGAATCCAAAAACTAGCTTTACTTCTTTTTCATCTCATTAATCATATCGTGCAAGCTCATAAACTTCAAGCATGGAAGGAATGAGTATTCTCTGTTTCTATAATTCATAACGATTTAAAAGCCAGCATTAAAATGTTTCAACATTCTAAATATAGAAAGAAAGCCATTTACTGTAGCCAATGCAGAATGTGAAACACTGGAATAATACATGCACAAAAGCACATCAGCAAACAGAAATCATTATATTGAAATAACAAAAAAATGATACAAATAACAACATATACGCTTTCTACAATAATTCAAAATATTATGTGTTGGTATCTCTTATTAACACAGACAAGAAATCTTTTTGTTAAATCTGAACTTTCTAGACAACTCTATTGGTCATAACGGAGCTACTCTTTACTAGAGCAATTTAACTCTTGCTCTACACATATTAAACATACTGTCTAATTAATCACAAATGCTTTTTTCCTATTCTGTGTTTATTTGCTCTTCTGTGTCGTAACAATTAAAACACTGTAATTTACATTGGAAAAAATACTGTATTTGAAATTGCAGCCTATAAACCCACTTTGAACATAGGAGGAAGAACCATCATAAATATGAACCAGTTGCCAAGCATTTGAATTTTGATCATGTGACCACGGAGATGTTGCAATGGTCGTAAGTATGAAAAGCAATCATAACTCACTTTTTTCAGTGCCAGTCACTAAATGAACAGTTGTAAGTTGAGGACCACCTGCACATATTTGTGTTGTGATGTCTGATGCAAGTATGTCAGTCATGGCATTTGCATGATAAGTATGCCTTGGATTGATTTTCAAAGCTTTTAAAATAGCACCTGAGTCCACCAATATACTTGCTGGTTCACCTACGACTATGACATAATCTGCTGAGCTCAAAGGTATTGAAGCACACAGCACTGAAGAAGATAGTATTGCCATGGCTTGACTAAATATGTTCACAACTCTCAAAAGACTTCAAACATTCTAAACAGATCCAGTTGATGTATACAGGAAGGCTTATAAGCATACCATTTGTATTATCATGAAATACTTTTTTATTGCATTATATACCTGAGAAAACCTAAATAGATCTAATGCCTTCCTGTTTGATGTATAGTAAAAATAAACAATAACTATTGTTATTGTTACAGACCGCAATTCTTGCTTTTAGGGGGAAATTACCTGTTGATCATCAGGTGTCCATATGCCACAGGTGATCTGACTCTCCAGGTTAATCTCTGAAGACCAATGTCTTTGTCCACTGACCGATCCAACCAGCACAAATCCATCTCTGTATGATATAAGCGCTTGTGTTCCATCATGGCTCCATGTAAAATCGCTCACCTTAACATATAAGGATAGGCATTATTTTGACTAGATATTCCAGCCTTTTTTTAAAAGCACACAACATAGAAAAATAAACACAGGTTCAACCAATTCACATCCATATTTTCTGAGATCTCTAGTTCACAAGGTCATCAAATTTCTCTCATTAAAAAGCCCACAAGTAAGGATCTTCAATGCCCATAATTTTGGCAATGCCATCATACTGTATCATTTTATAATTCAGTTTTGTTTTTTAAAAAAAAAAAAAAAAAAAACTCTACCCTGTATCCTCCAGATTAAATTTATCAAAAATAAAATTTGACCTAAGTAGAATACGTAGGTGTGTATTTAATCTTTTGAACTGAAATTTATCAGATTTAAAAATGGTTAAGTATTTTAGGTTGCTTTACCTCAGGGCTGTCAAGCTCATGGCCTGCAGGCTGGATGCAACACATGCTTGGCCACGCCCACCCCCATTTTAGCAAAGGGGGGGAAAGTCATGATACATCACATGATGACAGTGTGATGCCACGAGTTTGACACCCCTGCTTTACCTTTTTAAACATATGAAGATTACATTTGAACTTCATACTAAACTATAGTTTAACCATAATTTATTGAATAGATTGGGTTTGAACAAGGCACATGATAGGTATCCCTGAAATGTTCTGAGCTCAGGGCATCAGCCTATTACTATTCCTGCTCTTCTTCAGGGAACAAGCATTACTGTTATGTCCAAGTTATAGGTATCTTATCCAGGGAGTTTAAATGGCACACTTAAATTGTTGATTTTTTTTTTGAAAACTACTGAAAATTAAACTATTCTGGACAGCTGAATAGATATTGTTATATCTATAACAGTATAAAACAGAATAACAGAGTTGGAAGGGACCCTGAAGATCTTCTAGTCCAACCCCCTGGCAGAAATCTATTTTTGTTTTCTATGATGATGATTGTTTTGTTGCCCTGATTTATTGTTACTATTTATATAATTATTGGATTATAAGATTGTAGCGTGGATGTGTTAAGGTGTATTATACATTTTGTGTAACCCACAGAGAGTCTTGATTATGGCAGCATAGAAATAAGTTTAATAAATAAATTAGTTTCGATATTGACAATTGGTATCCCGGTTTAGCAATTAGTTGTTATTCTACTATGCTAGAACCCATAGTCTAAATACCATGAGAAATAAAATGTACAAACTCACCCTTTGTGAGTTTACTAACATATGCTAGGATTAGCATCACAATTGAATGTAATGTTATTGTTACTTGGAATGATAACTACTTAAAGCTCAAGTAATAAAAGTTTCATTGGTATTTCAATTATTGTTTAGAGAAAAGTTATCAATGACCTATAGGTAGATCCATATAGGCGGAGTAGAAATAGCATAAGACTCCCGTACACTCAGCCTCTTGCTCCATTTGTCCTTGTGGTAATTCACCCATAAGCATTTGTTTCAAATCCTATTCCAGAAATAGCATACTGTCTTTTTGCTACTTGCCTCAGGGTGAGCTATAGAAAATATGCTAATTTTACAGGCTTTTCAGTTAAAACATTTCTCTTAACAATTCCATTTTCCTACTTTCTCCAGGCAGTTTTTCCCCCTTTATTTTATTTTCAAAGTCAAGACAATTCCCAAGACCAAACCAAGTGGTGTTTACTAACCTGTGCTCCACGATCGTTCACAAGCTCCACAGACCATCTGCCTTCATACTGAATCCAAACAAATATTCCACCATCAGCATCACAAGTTGCCAGCTTCTGGAAGGGTTCATTCCATCGTACAAGAACCACCTAATATTTTAGAAAGCACATTTTTTTTCTCAAATTTTATTCTGGATGCCAACAGTTGATTAGAATTTCAATTATTATGAAGAGAATAAATAATACTAGATTTTAAATTAAGATTACAAAAGTTATAAATGTTCAACATAAACATTCTGCAAGTGAAAAAGCAACTAAGAATAGTTCAACTCTCTCCAACACTTTAAAATGGAAACTAAGAACTTTTTAAAATATGTATCTTTTTTTATCTCAATTATTTCTTCAGAGCTTTAATCAATTTCTTTTGTAAGTCCAATAAAAACTCCTTATTCAAGTAATTTTATGTGGGGGGGGGGAAAGGAAAGGGGGGAAAGAGAATGAAAAGTTTAAGATTTGAAAAAACAACCAAAAAAAGAAAAATAGTTTGAAAAATAAGTATAATATTAGAAAGCAACAGAAGAGGGGAATACAGAAGAGAGAATTAGAAGTACAGAGACAAGGGGGTAAAAAGGGGAGGGAGAAGAAGAGAGGGAAAAAGGAAAGGAAAAGAAGTTATAAAGGACAGAAACAAGATATAGAGAAGCAGGGCCTATTTAGAGATAATAGGTGAAAATTTAATTGAAAAAGGGATTCTGCAAAGGTACATAAGATAGTATTGTTATATTAGAAATAGAAATAATTTTAGAAAATTTGAAACAATGTCTGATTAAAATGATGGATAAAATAGTTATTGTAATCAGTGAAATGTTTGTTAATAAATAAATGAAATAAAACGAATGAGAGAACTGAATTAGGAAAGGATGGGAACATTTTAATTATTTAATGTTTTATAAAATATAAGTGAAGAGGAATAGGAGGAAAAAATTAATTATGGAAAGCTTATAAGTGTTCCCAAGGAAGTATGATATTTAATTGAAAAGAAATGTTAAAGAAGTTAAGATTTTAATGAATATTAATATTAATGATAGAACTGAATTGGAATGGAATGAGTGTTTTAATTACATATATTTATAATCTCTTTTTAAGAATATAGTGTGTATTTTAAGAATGTACCAAGCAGAATTCGACTGGAAGTTATATATTATATTGAATGTTATAACTTTAAGGTATACATTGAAGCTTAAATAAGAGTTGAATGGATAAAACTAAAAGATATAAAGTGTCATACTCCAATTAGTAACTACAGGAGAAAATTTGTTTAATGAGAAAAGATAATATGAAATTGAAACAGGACAGACAAAAGTATAAATATAATGATTTGAATTGAGATGAGATAATCAAAATAAAATTGAGAAAATTAAAAGAGGGGAAAAACTATGTAGAAAATGTAAAATAGTAATAAGATATGGAACAGAACATAAAAATGAGCATGAAATTGAGTTTGTGTCTGTACAAAGAAGTGTAACCCGGGACCATGCTACTTTCAAAAAAAGATGTTTTATTTGTAGTATGTTTTTTTGTGTGTGTGAAAACCCAAATAAAATTTTCAAAAAAACCCTAACCTCCTTATTCAAGTCAATTTCTTGGCTTGTCATTTATATTTCCAATTTAGATGTTTTCTATTTCAGAGTCCATTTTTCAGCACTCCTGCAAATTCTTTATGTTCTGGTATTTCTAATTCAGGCAAAATTTGTTTTATAACTTTACCTTGTACATCTTCATGATGTTCCCTTTCACATCACCAATTTCTGCTTTAATGTCTTTGGGACATAATTTATTCATAGAAGCATGCATTATTGCTAAGATTAAAGCTACTATTTTTTGTTCCCATTCTTCAAAAATCTCCCTAAGTATTTTAAAGTTTTAAAGTGTTTTCTGTCATTTTGCAAGTTCCAAGGCTGACCAAAGAGTCACTTTCCCTTTCATCCTGGAATCATTAGTTCCTTCTAGTATTTTATTTCTTAAATCATAAAGTCTCAAATTTCTGTTTGGACTTAGGATAGACTACCCAAATGGGTTCCCATGAAAATGTTATTTATATAACTATTTCTAATATCTTATGTCAAAAATCCTAATATTCCATTTGTAATGGAATGAGTGGACTACTTTGGAGAAAGCAGGGAAGAGATGCTGCCTACAAAACAATCAGTCAAGAGGATCAGTCAACAATCAGTCATATGGATTTGAGTAGAGATTTGGTATTTCTATTTCTCACTACCTTTTTTCAGTTAATTGAATTGCTATTACTTAGCAATATCTTGGGAGGCATGTGTACATCTTCACCTGTTCATATGTTTTTCATTCTCTCTTTGTGAACTCCTGGGAATGTTTTACTGAGAAAAAAAATCAGTGCTAAAACAGAACCAAATATAGCCTAGAAACAAACCCCAGCAGCGGAGTAGGCAATTCTATTATGTTCTAATACAGAGTAGCAAGTTCAGCTTAAGAAATAAATATAATACAGTATTTCAGGAGTCTAAAAACAAGAGAGTTCATTGCCTCTAGTCATTACATACTCTCACTCTTACACAACTTTACCTTAACACGTCAAATATTCCTTAACAAATAACTCATGGCACATCATAACACATGGCTGACCATAATGGAAATATTGCATGCAATCCTTCTTGCACATTTTGTTTTTACAGTCAAATGCTAAATTAATTATTTCTTGAGAAACACTCTTTTTGTCCTTATAAAAATTGCATGGGCTTTAAAATATGTTTTAAGATTTTTTCAGTTCTGTTGCTAGAATGTGGAACGAGCAAGTGAAAACTATACAAACGATTATTGAATCACAACAATGAAAACCCTCTCTAAAGATTTCTATATCTATTAAATATAAATCAGGAGCTGTTCAGTTTTGCTGCTAATGTGGCATTATGGATAGAAAGATGAATAAAGGTTAACCAACATTTAAACTGCTCCTTAGTTGTAAAGGTCATCGATAAAACACCAATTACCATCTGTGATTGTTATTAAGACAGCATGGAAGAATCCCAAGCAGGTAACCCTAAGCCTCTTCTTGGAAAGGCTAAAAGCATAAAATACTAAATAAAATAATTCAGCTATAATACTTTTATATAATAAGTCTCGGGTTCATTTATGGAATACTATTTCCAGGTATATCAAAAACACGAATCTCTTTCCTCTACCAAAATTCTTCCATGCTGCTAAGCCTTTCATTGTCTGTATGTTAGTATTTTAGTATTTCATAAAGATTTTTAAAAAGCAACAGATAAATCGTGACAAAATTATGTCTTGTTTCTTTTTAAAAAAAGAAATCTCAGGACAGTTTTATTGCGTGATGTATCTTTAAACAATGAGGCCAACCTAATCCCTGCTATAGCCATCCATCCCAATACTGTCTGTTTCACCAATATGAATGCCTCTTTTTATATAATAAAAAAATAACAGAAAACAGTGTTTCCCAGCCTTAACTGGAGATGGCAGAATTGAAATCTGGTATCATTAGTATGATCAGCTTATATGTTACCCATCAGCTAGGGAATAAAGTAGATAATTGTCCTCAGAAGTAGAAGCTGTTACCAGAGCACCAATCATTAACCTGTAGAAAATACTTCAGATAAAATGATCCACCTGGAAGTCACAGCTTTATTATTGGATATTGAAGGGGGGGGGGAGTCAAACCAGGCCAAGTAGATTTTTTTTACTACAATAATGATCTTCCAGAGACAAGAAAACCTGATGAATTTATTTGCTCTTTCACATATCAACACAGTCAAATACAGTTTTTATTATAGAAAATTCATGTCATCTTTACCAAAGCAATACCTTAACTGCATTTCTGCATAAGGCAAGCCATTTTCCTCTACAGCACTGTTATGGACCAGTGTAAAAATATACTCAATTTTCCATCGTAAGAAAAGAAGAAAATATATTTTTAATATTTGTAAGTGGCTGCTAAATTCTTTACAAAGCTGATTCTAGAGATAACTCTTCAGGATAGGCACATAGGGTTCATATTATGTAATATGGGTTATGATTTTCCCACATATGCCTGACTTGTTTCAGGAAAAGGAGACAGCCTTCAGACCTTTTTGTGTTAGCATACAGATCAGTGAACTGATCATCTGCTTCCTTCCAAGCCTTTATCTGTCTTTCTTTTTGTTGTATTTTGTTTTTTGTTGTGCCTTGTAGTAGCTTTCAGGACAGTCTCTGCAAACTCAGGTTATGAGGCTATTTTATAAAAATCAACCACTTGCTAAAGGAGGTGGGGTAGAAGCAATGTTTACATAACAATGAATATTCCCTGTGTGCTTGTGTGTGTGTGTGTGTGTGTGTGTGTGTGTGTGTGTGTGTTGGAAATAATAAAGCAGCTATAGGCAAGAAACTCAAATTCCACATTATAGGCAGAATTCAATTGAATCAGAAGCATTTCTATTAATTGGGAGAATATATGAAGGGGCATTAAAGAATATCTACTGAAACTAGTACACTACGAAGGCTTACTGGATCTTGAAGAAACAAAACTGAGGGGATGGTTCTGTAGGAAGTTAGCACCCAGCCCTCTCCTAGAAAAAATATCCAAGGAAATATTAAAAAGGCAGAATATTTCCCCTAAAAAAGAGTAGAAACCAGGAGTGGGATTCAAATTTCTTAACAACTGGTTCTGTGGGCATGGCCTAATTTGTGGGTGTGGCTTGGTGATCATGTGATTGGGTGGGAGTGGCTTGACGATTGGGCGTGGCTATGTGGTCATGTGACTGGGGTGGGCGTGGCTATGTGGTCATGTGACTGGGGTGGGCATGGCCATGTGGCTGGCAACCCAAATTTAAGTGGTCCTCACTTAATGACCAGGTGCTCGCTTAGCGGCCAATTGCTTAGCAAGTGCTTTTTGCCAGTTTCCAAGGCCTGGGGAGGCCAAGGCAAAGCCCAGGAAGGTGGCCATGTGGCTGGCAACCCAAATTTAAGTGGTACTCACTTAATGACCAGGTGCTCACTTAGTGGCCAATTGCTTAGCATGATACAAGGATTAATGCAAATTGGAAAGGAAAAACTGCAGAGATTGTGCACAAGTGATTTGTACCAACCAACATACTATGTAACTGAAGATGGTTTATGTTTTATGTTTTTGTTTATGTTAAAAAAAATAAAACACTTTTATTTAAAAAAAATCATTTATGTATGCATGCAACTTCTTGTTACATTGATGTTGCTATATATTGATTTAAGCAGAAACAGATAATGTATAACATCAATGTAACAAGAAGTTGCCTGTCTTCCTTTTGGTAAGTTGCTTCTTTTTATTTATGTATTTATTTATTTTTTTACTATCTGTTTTTGTTTTTATTAATCATAAAAACAAAATAGATACTAAAGAAAGAAATAAACACATAAATAAAAATTATTTTACTATTCATCTTGATGTTTCTTTAAGCAATCAGAAAGAAACATCAAGATGAATAGTAAAGTAATTTTTATTTGTGTTTATTTATTTCTTTAGTATCTGTTTTGTTTTTATGATTAATAAAAACAAAAACAGATAGTAAAAAAATAAATAAATACATAAATATAAAAAAGCAACTTACCAAAAAGGAGACAGGCAAGTTGGCTAGCCAACTATGCTGGGATCCTCCTCAGTCTTCTAGCTTGCTGCGGCAAGGCCGGCCGGCCCAGGTGTCGGCTCTCGATTGGGCTGGTGGTGGAGGTGGCAGGAGGAGGTAGGGGAACAGCCCAGCAGGACTTGCTACTTTGCCTCCTCACTACCAATCAGTGGTGGGAAGGCAAAGCAGCAACCCTTGGGCTGCAGCGGGGGAGGGAAGGTGGCAGGCCGGCGGCCTAGCTAAGATGGCGGCCACCATGTGGGAGAAGCAGCAGCGCCCATCCCGGGAGTCAGCTCTCGACCGGGCTGGGGGGGGGCGGCAGCGGCAGGAGGAGGTAGGGGACCAGGCCAGCAGCAGGAGTTGCTGCTTTGCCTCCTCACTACCAATCGGGGGTGGGAAGGCAAGGCAGCAACAATGGAGGGCTGGCGAGTGAAGATGGGGCGGGCGACCGGGACTGGCAGCGGTAGGTAGGCGACCGGGTTGGAGGATCGTACTTACCGATCCACGTCTTTGGAGGCTGGTAGCGGGGTAGGCAGTCTGGGCAGGTGAGGACGGTTAGCGGTGGTGGCGACCAAGGCTTGCGGCTTGCCCTCACTCAGCAGGGTGGCAGAAGGCAGGCAGGGACGGACAGCAGGCTGGCTGGCCGACTGGCTGACATGGCTGCTGCTGCTGCTGGTGTGAGCAATGGCGCCGCGCGGGTAAATTTTTGTAATTAGTGTACATGCGCTATAAGTAGGAGCGGGGGGGGGGGGGGGTAGAATGAGAAAGGGATTTTTGTATGTGCGCTGAAAAAAAACCTGTTTTTTTTAAACAGGTTTTTTAAAATTTTGGAGAGGCAGATGGGGCGGGGCCCGGGGCAGCGAAGGGAAGGGCGAGTGGGGGAGAATGCGGAAGGGATTTTCATGCGTGCACAGTAAAAAAAAACATTTGGAACGGCAGATAGGGGCAGGGGCCAGGGCACTGAAGGGAGGGGCGGGTGGGGGAGAATGAGGAAGGGATTTTCATGCATGCGCAGTAATAAAAACCGTTTTTTGGCCCATAGGAGCGGCGGAGAGGGGTGGGGCCAAGCAGGGGTAGTTTTACCAGTTCTTAGAACTACTGGTGATGTTAACAACCGATTCTATAGAACCGGTGCGAACCGGTAGAAACCCACCCCTGGTAGAAACTCAGAAGCAGAAACTCACCTCAGAAGCAGAAGCTCACCCCCGCTTTTGTTAATGAGTGGGCCATTAAGGCCTGGGCCAGAATATTTTACATAACAAAGATCTCCAACAAAGAGCTATAATGGGAATTGCCCAAAGCCCTTTCATTACATCATCATCCAGCAAGGCTCAACCAAGCCTGGCACTCAGGACAGCCTACAGGGTTGCTCCTGCATGGCCCCATGGGAGTCTGACAATCAGACAATAAGAATACAGGCTCAAATTCAAATCCCAACAGAGGGTATATAAGGGGCTCTCAGCATCTCAGCCAGCCCTTCTTTTCTTTCACCCAACATCTTGAAGCATGTGATCATCTTTTTCACTTTGGAGCTCCATGCCATGTGGTCCTGTCCACCATTAAACCATCTTTCTAAACAGCCTCCATGTTTCCAGTGTCTTTTTCCCCACTTGGAACTGAACCCAGAAGGATATTTCTTCCAACAGTTCCATGCGAGTGGTGGGGAAGCTTGTGCATGCAGCTCCATTTGTGTGAGCGGCAAACGTACACGGCCACCAAACAAATGGAGCTTGCACACCTGTGCATGCCTACTGCTTGTGTAAGAGGGGGTGAGTGCACATGCGCTCCCCTGCCACTTCGGCTTGGTTCCGAAAAGCTCACAGTCCTGTACTGGCCCATGGGGTTGGGGACCCCTGCTTTAAATGGTGGAAAATCCAACTAACCACCTGATGTAAATGAATAGATGGATTTTTATTACTATCATGCTGCTTCCCAAACACTACAGAACAGTGGTTCTCTTGACACCTCCACACAAATAGGCAAAGCAAAGCAGTTAAATTGATTCTAAATGAACTACCAAATATGTAATTTTTCAGCTATAAAGATCTGGCTCTCTTCTGGGTAGTTTTCTTTTTGCTTTCTGTTTTTGTGAATCTAGTATTAGATGCAAGAGTCATGTTCCTCATCTCTAAAATGAGGTAACTACCATATGGCTGCTTGCTAAGCTATAATTTCCCCTCCTTAAATGTTGACTGAGATTCTGGCAGCTCTTTAACCGTTTGATCTAAAATATAAACAAACAACTCCAGTAATCATCCATCTGGACTTTTTAAAAAAACATGTGTGTTTTCTAAACCAAATCCTCCATAGCCACATAGAGTAAGTGTGAAGCAAGATGGTTACAGCACATCTGATAATCCATTTGAAGAATAGGGAATATTGTTGCCTTAAAGAAGTTCCAGGGGACATTTGACAGCATCTCTGGATCTGGGCCAGCACAGAAGCAGACATATCAGAGATGGCCATCTTCCCATCACTCCTAGCACCCTGAACATTTCAGAAAAGAATAAACACAAGGCAAGGCTACATTACCAGAACCTCTACCAGAACCTGATGTCAGTATCAAGTAACCAGATGAGTTAACTAAATCCTTGGAATCCAGGCAATTATGGTACATAAGTAATCATTAAAGCAAACTTCCCCTGAATTGAGTTTGCCTCCTAATGGGCAGATCCATATGGTTGACAAAAATAAAGAGATTATTTACCATTTTCTTCTTCTGGAATTTTTTTTAAATAATAATTTCCCAATCTAGCCTGCAGTCCTGAGATTTTTCTGCTGATCTCTTGCCCAAATACTAATCAAGTCTGACTCGATTTAGTTTTTCAAAATCAGCTACTGTTGGCTAGGTACTGCCAATTGCTGTAAGAATAACAATTTGTAATCAATTTTTAAAGCATAACACCAGAGGTCAGGTAGAATAGACGTGATTAGATGTTTTTTGTACATCTAAAAAAAGAGATACGAAGGGGAACGCAAGTAGGAATGGAGCTGCTCCTATGTGCTGTTTTCCCAATCTATCTGTTATTAGCTGTGGGTGGTAAAATGTGTGTTTGATGCCTCCCTGCATCCCCAGCTAATAGGAACCTCAGGGAGACCTTGTTGATTTTAAGCTTAAGGAATAAAAAAATAATCTAACCACAGAGCTTCCGTAATATACTGTTCTGCGAATTCAATCCTTGATTAATTGGTGAAAGCTATATCAGGGGAGCCTAAACGAAATCAACCCTGACTGTCCTTCGGAAGGACAGATACTGAAGCTCAAATACTTTGGCCACCAAATGTGGTGTGTTCAATGTGTGTCTGTTCATGGAATTGCTTGTGGAGTGCAGGCTTCAATGAACTCAAGAGTGTGGCAGATGGTAGCATGGTAAATGATTTTTATGTTGTGGTGTCAGTGTGGGTAGAGATTAAGGATTATGACTGGATCCTGGAAGAAAGGAGTCACTGGAAAAGACCCTGATGTTGGGAAAGGTGGGAAGATAAAAGGAGAAGTGAACAGCAGAGTGTCAGGATTCTGGCAGTTACTCCAATTAAATTATGAGCCTCGAGTCACACTCCCAAAACTAAAGAGGATTTATTAGAAGTTAACATTCCGGCATTTGCCTGGGCATAGCCAACTCTGAGATACGTAATTCACTGTTACCCTTGACCCTGCTTTCCCCCCCACCAACCGTCTGGGTGTATCATCCAACAAAACACGTCCATAGCCAAGAGTCATCAATCATGCTCTCCAATTAGATTTTTGCATGGCAGAAGCTTCAGTCATCTAATCAGTCGTTGAAGAAAATATGAATGGAAAGTACTTTCAATGCCACACTCCTGCCTGCTCTTTGAAACTCCCCCCACCTTCTTTCTCTTGACAACTATAAAACATGTTTACAAAATTTTTATGAGTTGACACAGAGGATGAAATGATTAGATAGCGTTGTTGATGCAGAGGGCATGAGTTTGGGCAGACTCTGGGAAGCAGTGGAAGATAGGGGGGCCTGGCGTGCTATGGTCCACAGGGTTGCAACGAGTCAGACTTGACACAGTTACTGTACAACAACAAACATCATGGGGAAACGCTGTAATTTGTAGTCACTTGGTTCTTGGTTAGAAACGTAACACTTTCTGTCCATCTTCACTTTAATCAATTTATCACATTTCCTTCTGTGATTAGGCATCTAAATAGTCACAAACTGAAATCCATCGTCCAGTAACTAATTTAGCAAGTGAAAGAAAATAACAGTTTCCCACTGTGAGTTAGATGCCACATCATGGTATGAAAACCTTAAATGTTTCTTTTGCAAATCAAAGGAGAAACAAAGATAGACCAACTTACCCTCTAGAGTTACCATTAAATTGACGAGAGAGAAAAACCACAATAGTTTTGCAATAGTTTTTTTCCCCCCGCCAACACATTTTTTTCTTTTACTGTGCACTTTACCGTATTTCATTTGTCATTTTTGATGACATGAACGGATATAATCTGTCAATTTCTCATATTGAAGATTATATGTGAAATGTATAATTACTCCTCACACCACTTAGCTTTTTAGCCTTGTGAGCAAATACAGAAAATAAGAAAACCAATGAAGAAAAGTCATGCTTGTCTTTGCAATGGATTAGAATCTGTATTTTGTCCAGGAGGGGAGCTTCATTCACTATAGAATGTCATCTGTAGAATCCAAGAGGAGAGACTTTTCTGTCATGACACCCCCCCCCCCTTTGTGGAATATCAATGAGCATAGAACTGGAAGAGATCTTGGAGGTCTTCTAGTCCAACCCCCTTGCTCAAGCAGGAGACCCTACACCAGGGGTCTCCAACCTTGGCAAGTTTAAGCCTGGAGGACTTCAACTCCCAGAATTCTGGGAGTTGAAGTCCTCCAGGCTTAAACTTGCCAAGGTTGGAGACCCCTGCCCTACACCATTTCAGACAAGTGACTGTCCAGTCTCCTCTTAAAAACCTCCAGTGATGAAGCAGCCACATCTTCTGAAGGTAAGCTATTCCACTGGTTAATTGTCCTCACTGTTAGCAAGTTTCTCCTTAATTCCAGGTTGCTTCTCTCCTTGATTAGTTTCCATGGATTGTTTCTTGTCCTGCCCTCTGGTGCTTTGGAAAATAAGTTGACCCTCCCTGTTTGTGACAACCTCTCAAATACTGCTATCATATCCCCCCTTGTCCTTTTTTTTCTCTAGACTAGCCAAACCCAAATAATTTCCCTCCCACTCTCCCAGGAAGTCAAATTAAACACAACCCTATTGGCCTTTTGCAGGGCCTTAAAAAACCATGGCTGTGCCACCATGGAAGTTTCATGAAAACCATAAAGGGGTTTCACTGAGTGTAGATTTATTTTTAGACTCCAGTTGTGAACTTAATTGTATTTTATATATATATATATATATATATTAATATGGCTTGATTGTCTTTTGTACTTTTTAAATAGTTGTAAGCAACCCAGCCGGGGCTCAGTGGCTAAGACGCTGCGCTTGCCGATCAGAAAGTTTGGCAGTTTAGTGGTTCGAATCCTTAGTGCCGCGAAACGGAGTGAGCTCCCGTTACTTGTCCCAGCTTCTGCCAACCTAGCAGTTCGAAAGCATGTAAAAATCCAGGTATAAAAATAGGGACCACTTTGGTGGGAAGGTAACAGTGTTCTGTGCGCCTTCGGCGTTTAGTCATGCCGGCCACATGACCACGGAGACGTCTTTGGACAGCGCTGGCTCTTCGGCTTTGTAACAAAGATGAGCACCGCCCCCTAGAGTCGGAAATGATCAACACGTATATGCGAGGGGAACCTTTACCTAAGTAACCCAGAGGCTCTATAAATTGAACAAAGAAATATATGGAGAGAATTTTTTTCCTAGAAAAGCTCTGTGCTTCACCTCAACCCTATAATATGGACAAAAATCAGTTCAGCCATAATACAGAGTTGTAGATAAAAGGTAGCAGGGCTGGGTGATGCATTGCATTCAATTCCAAAAAGGGTTGGACTATGTGGGGCTGTAAACATAGCATCTCTCTACAAGTCTTAACACCATTCACGCTTTTTCCGAAGAATAGGAAGAATAATGCGGCAGCATTGAAAAGTAATCATGCAGCTGCTTTAAAGATTTGCAGACATGCAGGTGCTATGTTTGTGCTCTCAAATGTACCCAGGCAAATTATTTTGAAAATTATTTTCATGGCTAATCCTCAGATTATGGCAGCAAATGGTGATCAGGATTGCGGTTGCTAAGTGATGTGGTTATAAAAGGTGGTATCACATGCTAGCATCGCAGTGCAATTCTGATAGTCCTGATTGCTGCCATAACCCAGAGATGTGCGGGTCATTAAGCAAGAACTGGAGAGAGTCTAAGGTAAGAGGTGCTGCAGGCAGGCAGGGAGGGGTTGGAGAAGCCCTGTGCAGCCTGCGCATGAGTCAAGAGAGGCTGGAGGAGAGCTTTGGAAAGCCAGAGAAGGCTGCGTGTGGGCAGGAGGTTTGCTGCAGGTGGGAGAAACTTACCGGAGTGATTTGCAAACCTCCCAGCCTGTAATGCATTCTCCATTGACTTTGCTTGTGGGAAACCAGCAGGGAAGGTCACAAATGGTGATCGTGTGATCTTAGCTGCCTGTGGTATAATTGCAAGCCAGGCACCAGAGTATCCAAATTGTGATCACATGACCGCAAGGATGCTGTGATGGCTGGAACTTCAGAAACCAGTCGTATGTCCGGTTTTTTTTTTTCCAGCACCACCATAACTTTGCATGGTTGCTGAACAAATGGACGTAAGCCAAGGACCATCTGTATATGTTTGAAGTGCTACCCAGCTGTAAAAGGATTTTTTTAAATAGGTGATGGAATGATGATTCGGTAAGGGATGAACGTCCACAATATCAAACAATTTATCTAGAATACTTTACACCCCTTCATTTTTGCATTCCTCATTGCTATCCTCCTCTTTGTAAAAGGAAATAGGAACTGACTGCTTGTTAACAAATCACATATCGTTCCATAAGATATCATACCCATATTTTAACATTTCTCTCACCAGCTATTCTTGCACCCTCGCTATTTTTAACATTTTCACAGCATTTATGACTTCCTTTTCATCATTTTTATTGGGTTCTACAAATTACTGAGTTTGTTCCATCTTCGCTTTTCAGCATATCACTATTTATCCCCATACAAATGTCTAAAATAGTCCTTTCTACATTATCTCTCTTTGGTTTCATTCCAAATCATGTGATCACTTTTATTATTACTTCCATTAACCCTGCTAGATATTTGCTTAATTCTCTTCAGTCTCTTCCCCAACAATTTGCTGTTCCCCCTGCCACAGCTCTGCATTTTCTCTGACTCTTTTAAACTTAACCATTCCTTGATTGCTTTGATTAAATCCTTTCCAATCATCTTTTTCTGTACAATGAATCTCTCGTCGTGTTTTGCAGCATTCATTCTTTTCTATACATTTATATTCTTTATTCATCAATGGTGATGAATATCAAGAAGATGATCTTTTCACTTGCATCATCTGGACCAGGTTTTTGGCTTTTCATAAAGGACAGATCTTCCTTATCTTATGATATTTTTCCTTCAAAGAGCTCAAATGCCTCTTTAAGTAGGAAAGAAATTGGCTTACGACTGGATAATCATGGATGGATAATCAAATGCCATCATTTGCTGAATTGCAGAGCTGATCTTGACTGGCCTCAGGCAACAATTCATCTATTTAGCCAAAGCAACCCTAATATTTCATTTACCTTGTATGCACCTATACTGATCTCATTTTCTTTTTTAATTGCCTGTTAGTATTCAACCCCCTACTCCTCTTGGTTACCATACACAACAGCTGTTATTGGTTTCTGTTACAAGATATTTTGTAAAACAGACGGTAGCATTGCAGAAAATCTGCTAGCATTTTAAAACTGTTTCTGCAATGCATATTGTTTTCCATTTTTGCAGCAAAATCATTTTTTCAAATATATTTTTGAAAAAAAACAAACATTACATCAGCACAGCCGCACTTAAATTTATATAAGACCCTTCTACCATCAAAAATAAGACACCCTGTAACCTTTATAAATGTTGTATTCAGTACTCAGATTAGCTGCTTTGACCAAATTAAAAAAAAGATGAATAAAATAAATTTAAGAAGTTTTATAAGAACTTATGATTTAATTGATCAGTACCATACCCCTTGATCAGGAGATTAATTGGACTTGAACAGGACTTAAAAATTTAAGGACTCCCAGATGTTAGCATACCATTGAGATGTTCTGTTAAAACTCTGCCTGTGAAACTTTGAGAACAAAAACTACATTGATTGTATGGACAACCATTTAGTAAGTGTACACTCAGTAATCATGTGACTACTGTCAAAACATTTGTAAATATGTATAGTTTTATATCAGACATCATAAAACCAGCCAATGCTAGATATTTACAAATAGGCTGTTAGAGAGTGACTCTTTTTTTAAATGATCTTTTAAGATTAACTAGTTTATTATTTCAACCTCCAGCACTGAGGCAGAAACAATTTAATTATGAATAAACATCCCTAATAGATGGCTGTTTTACTGCATAATTTTCATTTTAACTGACAATAGTTTTCTAGCTTTCATCAGAAAAATATTACACACCTAGACTTCAACAAATGAAATACTTTAAACCAGACGAAAGGTTCCTGTAATCCTAGCGTTTTAAGTGCTTTTTAATATACATGATATCAGCACAATTTAATATACATGTGGCATTTTGAAAGAAAGAGAGAAAGTTACTTTGGTATATAATAAAACTGTATGAAAGACAGCACAAACAGTTTTAAAATAAATAAACAATATGGCCCCAACCTCACCCATGCCCCTCTTAAAGCTTCAAACCTGACAGAATATTAAATATCAATTTCATCAGATTATAGCATTTTTAAGAAATCTGAATTATAATATGCTCAAAATTTGAACCAGAACAAATAACAGTAAAACAAACTTTAATGGATGAGGAGAAATTGGGTATATGCTATTTGGCTTTGTCTTGTCTATCCCAACCCAACCTCTGACTGCAGAACTTTGGCAGAAGCTGCGTTGATGCAGGATCCCCTAAGTTGAGAACTGTACAAAGATAATTCTCAATTGTGAAGAAATCCCTATAAATGCAACTAGCCTCCAACTGTGGAGCCCGTGATTCCACTGTATGCATGGTAGGAGGCAATAAGAAAATATAAAGATACATGACCAGCAAGTATCTCACTCTCACTCCTATCCTTCCACTAAGCTTCAATTGTATGAGGGCAAGGTCTCTTTTTATGATGATTGAAAGACTCTTACTTGAATATTGCTTCCTATTGACCCCAACTGTGGATTCAGTGTTGAATGCCCTCTCTATATACATTGTTTAATATCTACTTTCCTTCTCACGGGCTGAGGAAACAAAGAAGGATCTCTAAGTTACTCTTTTTCTCTCATTTTTTAAAAACCTTTTAAAATGGAATCGTGTTTTCAGAGCAGGCTTTTGTCATTTAATTAAAGAAAAAAAAGACTGAAAAAGAATCAATAATTCCAGCTTTTCAATCTCCAGGGGGAAAAAACTGACAGTGAAACAAGTTAAACAGGTATCCAGTACGTAAATCAAAAGCTATCCATCAATATTTCTTCAACTAGGATTAATTAAAAAAAAAACCAAAGTGAGCAGTTAAATTTATCACAGGAAAATGCCCTTTAAATCAAATGTGCCATAGGCCGAGCAGCTGACAGGGAGTGGGAGTGTGGCTCCAGTGGCTATGGAAGAAACTGGGGAAGGGCAAAGTCCAGCTGGGCAGAGCAGGAGAGAGGTAGAGCAAGGCAGAGGGAATTCAGAGGAAGATCCAGGCCATCCCCCTCTTCATCCTAGGGCACGCAGGGAGGAACGGAGAAGGAAGCAACGTGAGTTCATGACTTACCGGGGAGGAAAGGTCCCTGATTCCCTTCATTAGCTGCAGCTGAGAACAGTGTTTAAAAGGGGAGATTGCGCACAGCAACTTGTTGGAAGCAACTCATGAGTTATCTTTTATTGTCGAGGCTTATCTGGGTTCCTGGCGTCTTCCCAACTGTGTGTTTTGTTGACCTTTGAACTCTGCAATTCCTTATCCTGCCCTGTCCAGTTAATTGCCGCAGAGTGGTTTGTGTGGATTTTTATTTACAGTTTATATGTGCTTTGTTTTTGGACTGAATTTCCTCCACTTAAAGACTGTTGTTGGGAGAGTTTTTTCTCCAGCTGAAGGTAACTGGACATTGGGGGCAAAGTTGGAGGTATTAAATGGACTTTTCTTACTTATGTGACTGTGTTGCCTTTGTGCCACGCCCCAGGTCATCACAGCACCTGCCAAAAAAACTAGCAGCAATTTCAAGCCATGCTTGGGAATGATATGCCAAGAAAATTGGAGTCTGTAGAGGCCTTAATGCTCTCTGAGCCTGTTGTTTGCTTCATTATCTGACTAGATATCATCACCGGTGCTAAAGAATATGGTGTTTATTCCCTGTTTATATATAGTAGCTTGCTCTGCCAGTGTTGGTGGAGATGTGATTTTCTTCTTGGTAGTTCTTTAGGTATTGTTTTCTGCTTGACTGTTTGTCTGCTGTTAATCCCTGCTTATCTGGGTGTAGGCAATCTTCAGCTTGACAGAACTTGGGGTAGATAAAAGATCCTCATTCTTCTGAATTCCATTTCCTGCTGGTATTGTTTGCTGAGTAGCTCTTGGTCCAGAATGTGAATAAAACACACTCTCCCTCTCTCCCTCCCCCCTCTCTCTCACAGACATAACATGCATTGTAATATTTGTATTTTAAAGATGTTTAATTAAATATGGAGCTATGTAAATATGAGTGTAGTAGGAGGTGAAGGACTAAGGAATTAATGAAAAGGTTGGGACAGTGCTGCAAAACTTGTAGTGGCTAGGTTTTCTGGTTAGTTTGGCATAAGACATATTGGGATAAGGCACCTATTTTGAACTTGGGTCTGTAATTGTTGAGATCTGGAAGTAGGCATCGGGATGTGGGTAGCATATGGTGAACCATTCTTCTGGCTCCTGAATACTTGGGGAAAGAACAATTGAGGACAGTGCTGAGATCTGCTCTGAAGAGTAAGTGTATAATGGAGTGGACTTTCAGGGGTTGGTGATAGACTAGGAGACGAGTGTGAATGCATGCGTTCTTTGGCTTGGAAGGAGATTGAGGGCAGGAGAAGAAATGGCAGGCAATAATATTGGGACTTCCGGTTTGCAACCTTTCGGCGGCGGCAGGGATTCGCGACCGCGCGATCCCTGCTGCGTTCATCGTCAAGGTTCCCCCGATCCATTTGGATCTGGGGGATATAGCTGCCCCGTAGAGGCAGCTGAAGACAGGGGGGATCCGGCAAGGGGTTTGGGGTGTGGCAAACCCCCTCCCCAGCCGGCTAAACCCCCTTTTCCCGAGGCGGAGGAACGGCGGTCAGCAATGGCCGCCACGAAGAAAGTTGCAGCCGGACAAGCAGGTGCAGGAGGGAGGAAGCTGAAAGAAAAGTGACAGTTGATTCTAACCGGGACAAGACGGGAGAAAATGACCTGGAATCCTGAAGGCTGCTAAGTATATATTGTTCCCTGTGAGAGTTTTTAAGCTGTGAATATTCTAAAGGGGAAAGTTTTTTCTTTGTTCTACTCTCCTTCCTAAAGTGACAGCGGAAAAAAACAAAACCTTTTTGGCTGTGAGTGGGAAGGGAGAGTGAAAAAAAGAATTAGAGCAAAATTTGAAAATAAGGAGAAGATTGCCTAGAATTACAAAGAGTTTAAAAACTTCCAAAAAATATATTTGAAAAGGATTTGTGATTACTTTAACCCCAGAAAGAGAAAGTGAAGAAGAAGAAGATATCTAAAAGAAATAGTCTGTTTGGATTGTTTGGTGACTTTGGAACCTTTGGAAATTACTTCTGATTAAATCATCTGGGTGGTTGTTTGGAAAAACTTTTTCTCTACACAATGGCATCATCTATGGATGAATTGGAACTTATATATCAAAAATTTGAAAGAGAAAAACAAGGAGGGGAAGATGGTCTTGACACTATTTTTCAATACTTGGAAATGGCGGTTTATATTTATGTGAAGCAGAATGAGGATGATGGGGATAAAGAAGAAGGAGAAGCCATCTTTGATGAACAAATTACTTTGACTGGAGAAGAGAAAAAGCAAGAGAAAAGGGGAAAAAGGTCTTTAAGATCTGGAAAAATAGCCCAAAAAGAGAAGAATAAGGTGAAAAGGGGACATTATGTTAAGAAACAACAGAAAGGGGGAAAGCAGAATAAAAGGGAGGTGGAGAGACAAGGGGTTAAAGAGGATAAGGAGAAGAAGAAACAAGAAAGAAAGGAAGGGATGAGAAGTCCTAATGGTGGGGAGCAAGATGTTAAGAAGCAAAAATTTTTTAGAGATAATGGATAAGCTTTATGGTTAAAGGGATTCTAGAAAGGTACATAAGACTGCATTTTTATACTTGTATTTAGAAGTAAACATAGAAAATTAGAAATATGTAACCTAAAATGTGATAAAATATTTAACATAAATTAGTGAAATTTTTGGTTAAGAAAAGGGAGTACTGTAACGAAACATGATTTAAGATTGTGATGTTGGGGGGGGGGGTAATAATCTTTGAAAAGCAATATGATGAGGGATATAATATATAACTATGGAAAATAGGGCTCCCATAGAAGTATGTGATTTAATTGAAAAGTAATGATTTAAATGTTTAAGATATGAATGAATATTAATACTAATGAATAGATTTGTATTATTTTTGATAATATAGTATAATTTTAGAATGTACCAGACAGAATCCCAATATATGTCATGTGTTTTATATTAAGTATTATAAATGTAGGGGAAAGAGATAAAGGCATCATACTCCATATAGTGTACAGGAGAAGTTTTTTCTTTTTTTTAAAGAAGGAAAATAAAGGGCTGGCTGGAATAGAACAGACAAAGAATAATAAATATTATGATATGAATTGAGAGGAGATAAATAAAATAAAATAAAATTGAGAAAATTTAAAGGAGAGGAGAAGACATATAGAAAACTGAAAATGTTAATAAGATATGAAATGGTATGTAAAATGAATATGAATTTGAATTTTTGTGTCTGTACCAAGAGTTTTAACCCGGGACTAATCAACTTTCAGATAAGAGATTTTTTATGTTTTTATGTTTTGTTGTATGTGTATCTATGTATTGTTTGTCTTGAAAATAAAACTTGTTTTTTTAAAAAAAGAAGAAATGGCAGGCAATAATATTAAGGCCACTCTCTTAGGGTCCTGGAAAGCTCTTAAGGACTTCTACCATAGTTTGATTGCTCAGGTTTGTTTTATTCTCTCCAGTGCTATTATCGATTCTTATGTTCTGTTGTTCAGTTTTTAATCATATTTTGGATGTTGCAAGGCATCCAGAGTCTTTTGAAGTGGGGCTGCTGCAAAAGATCTAATTAGTAATATGCAATGCTTAATATTCTTTTATAAAACCAGATTGTGTTGGACTAATTTATTCTGAAGCCTTCCTGCCAAGTCTACTTTTCAGGTTTTGCATCTCTTTTCATGATATCTCTCCTGAATAAACTTATCTGAATCCCTCCATATTTCTCTATGGTGATAACATTTGGAGGTGAATAATTAAAATTGGCTTGTATCCAGTAAGACTGTGAATGTCTGTTAAACAAAATAATAAGCAATATAATTTGAAAGTATGTGCAATTATTTACATTTCATCCTGTTTTTAAACATCTTCTTGAAGCAGCTTAACAAAATAAGAAAATTGCCCTCTAGATTGTTTGCAATAAATCAAAGAATGCACTTCTACATCTGAAATTGGGGTATTTATTTATTTAAATTGATTGTTTTATTTGGAAGATTTTTAATATGCCACATAGTTTTCATATATTAAATCTTAGTAATGTATTTGTAATGTATTGTTTTAATGCATTTCCCCTGTGATCAAGTATAACTACAATTTACAGAGAATGAAGTATAGGTTCAATTATTTTGTCTGAGTTTTATGATTGAAAAATTAAATAACTTGGAAAAACTTACTATAAATGAGGAGCATTCACTGTGGAGATTTAGTAGCCCTATATGTAAACAGTGACTTCCTATTAAACAAAGGTTTTCAAAGTAGCATCACACAGATATTGCATAGATGTAAATGTACTTTTCCACTACTTTAGCCTCTATCCCTTGAGTTTTTGATTTAAACTCTATAAATCTCAGGCTGAACAATCAAAGATTAAAACAAAAACAAAACATCTGAAAAAACTGTACTGTATTTGGATTTTGTCAATAAAACACCAAAACACATATCAGTTAAAATCAATTAAAAATAACAGTAATAAACAAAGCCAAATCTATTGTCCATATTCCTTATTCCATTTGCTTTCTATGGGTGAATCTAGATTTTATATCCATAAAGTGCAATTTTTATTCTATTTCTTGTTTTAAAATGGAAAAATACCCACACACAAATGCATACAGACACATAAACACCAGTCAGCTTGCTACTTTTAATATTAGAGAAAAATACATAGCTTTAGAAATATGGATACACTAATTTACTGTCATGTGTTAATTCAGCCAAAAGGACATTATAATTTAATAATGTATTGTTTAAGAATCCTGATTTAGTATTAAATGTGAACTTGGCAATCCATGGATGAATAGAGAGAAATGTTAGGACATACTAGCCCTGATCTATTACATCCAAAGCAGTTAGAATTAAGTTCAGTTTCAAATATAGAATACTTAAATGGTGATAGAATTGTGCTTCTACAATGGAAAAATTCTTAGATGGGAAAATAAATAACTTTTAGAATAGAATAGAGCTGGAAGGGACCTTGGAGGTCTTCTAGTCCAGCCCCCTGCTGAAGCAAGAGAACCTATACTATTTCAGATTAAGTGGCTGTCTGGTCTCTTCTTAAAACTCTCCAGTGATGGGTGCCCATGATTTCTGCAGGCAAGCTATTCCACTGGTTAATTGTCCTCACCAAGGTAAGGTAGCATTAGGCTCTTAACTATTCCAATGATGGATTATAATGTAAGTCAGTTTAATTAAGGCAATATCTATTCTATATAACATAGATGAGAAGTTCAGCTTTCATACTAAACTTTCACCTATGGGACATTCTTCCATGTTTGCAAGATAAACATGGCAAGATATAGTTCAAATATCGAATGGCAAGATATAGTTCAGCCTAGTCACTTACTGAGGGACGGATCTCAAAACAGGTTACACATAACACAGACCGCAGATTTTCCAACTAATTAGACCTCACTAGTTCTCTCCTGGATCTCATTGTCTCCTGCAGAAATGAATGCCAAGTCATGGCTGCAGAAATCAATTTCAGCAAATGAACAGAAGTTAAAAGCAAATTAGTTCTTCTGTTTTACTCAGCACACTGACAATTTTGGTTTAATTCCTGAAAATAGAAAATATGCTGCCTGTAGACAGGAGTCGCTGGGAAGACATATGCCTAACCTCACACTACATTTTACTCTGACAGATTGATTTTCTAGGCACACAGAACTCAACAAAAACTGTGGTTAAGTTGTGGGAAATGGCATTTTAAAAAGCAAATGTGTATTCCCTTCTCCCCCCACAAATTTAAGAAGATTGCCACAATCTCTTTATGATTAGCAACTATAAAACTTACTTATTATATTTCTTACAGACCATGATTAATTTGAAATCAATATTACATTGCAACACAGTTCAGGCTCTATATCCAATGCAATTAGCCATCCCAAGGCAATCCTCAGTATGTTGCTTCTTGACCTAGTCCCAAGTACTTCTTCCCAACCCTATGTGTAAACAATATCTATTCCCCTAGTGAGCCACCATTTTAACCTACTCTCAGTCTCAGTCTCCCTTACCAAATTCCTCATAATTTTCTTCCTATAAATTAAATTCATATTCCTTACATTTAGTCCAATTTCAGATTGAGGTTCTCAACTATTATAAGCTGTATGCATCTCACACCTTTCCAAGTGCAGGACATGATTCTCACAACAATAGACATAGACAGGGGTGGGATTCTAATTTTTTGACAACTGGTTCTGTAGGTGTGGCTTGGTTGGCGTGACTAGGTGGTCATGTGACTAGGTGGGTCAAAAGAGAGAAATTCACTTTAACAATGCTCTTGGAGCAGGAGGTTGAACTAGATCAGTGGTTGCCAACTAGTGGGCCGGGGACCACTGGTGGTCCATGAGAAAATTTTGGTGGTCCGCAGAGAAATGTCATAAAGCACCCCCCAAAGCAAATCTAGGCTGTGCAGGAACACAAGACTGCGCACCCACATGGCCTGCAGGAACACAAGGCTTGCGTCGCTTGCATTGTGGACAACACAAGATAGTGAGGGAGTGGGGAAAGGGCAGTGGGGCCTTTAAAATCTCTGTTTGTTCCACATCTTCTAAGCACTGGTATACATCTGAACCTTTCAGCATTGTTCTTAGGTTTGCCTGGTGCCCCTCCTGGTGTGCACCCTTCCTTCAAAAAACTTCCTTGCTGTTGTAAGGATCACTGCCTTCAATGCAGTGTTTTCAACCATACTTCTAGTTCAGAGGTACAAAATATAAATACACACCTGCATTGCCTATTGCCTTGAATTCCACTACTTAAAAACCAGCCAGGTTACATTCATTGTTGCCTCTTCTTTTAACGTACTTTTTAGTAGTTCAAGCAACAGCTTCTTATTATATTTACAGTGGACATTTCCTTTGCATTTTTAGTTGACCGTAGTTCAACACGTTGCAGACTTTCATGATAGTTATTTTAAAGAAGCCAACTCCAGAAAATAGGTTTTGGACTTATGTTATTTTAAATAATAACCATTACTCTAATGTTAAGCATAGTTTAACTTTTCAGGCAGCAGTCTTTAAAGGAAAAAAAATTCAAAATTATCATACCTAAAAATATAGGAGTAGAAATAACACAGCCACACCCAACCCATTTAATTGTACTTGATCAATCTTAACAGATGAACACAGCCAAAAAAAACCCCTTCAACCCAAGTAATAGTAATACTATTGCTAAATGTGCAGATGATACAACAGTGGTGGGACTTATCTCTAGGGCGGGGGGATGAGTCTGCCTACCGAGATGAGGTGGACCGGTTGCTTTCGTGGTGTGGAGACAACAACTTGGTCCTCAACACCAATAAGACCAAGGAGCTTATAGTGGATTATAGAAGGAACAGACCAGACATCCAGCCCTTGCTTATCAATGGAGACTGAGTGCAGCAAGTGGCCAGTTTTAAGTTTCTGGGTGTTACCCTAAAAGAGGACCTGACCTGGGGTGGCCACATTGCAGCCCTGGTCAAAAGGGCCCAGCAGAGATTATACTACCTGAGGCTTCTCAGAAAACAACAACTGAATGAGAAACTGCTGGTGACCTTCTTCCGCTGCAACAGAGAGTATCTTAACTTACTGCACCTCTGTATGGTTTTGCCAATTGCACAGTGGCAGATAGGAAAGCACTCCAGAGGGTTAATGTCATTGCCCAGAAGATCATTGGTTGCCCTCTCCCCTCTTTGGAAGAGCTTTATAGCTCCCGCTGCCTTAAGAAAGTTCAAAACATTCTCAAAGATCCATCTCATCCTGGGAACCCTTTTTTTGAACTATTACCATCTGGCAGACAGTACAGAATAATAAAAACAAGGACAAATAGGCTGAAAAACAGCTTCTATCCAAGAGCAGTAGCTCGTTTGAATTCTGCCGTATAGTGCAGTTTTGATGTGGTGTCAGGGGTTTTCGGTTCAATGTGTGAATGGTGAAACATGTGTGTTTGTGTTTATTTTCATGGTCATGATGTACACTGAAGATGGTGTTTGATTTCGTTGTACAAGGTACAATGACAATAAAGTAAACTAAACTAAACTATCTTAACAGACTTCCAAGTAGGGTCCTTTATCCACTTATTTTGTCTGTATGCTTTGATGATACTGTTCTATTTCCTATATTGAACATTAGCAATTGAGAGTTTACTCACCTCACTGTTGTGGCCTCTTAAATTGAAGTTGATTCGCTGGGGTGTGTTTCTGTCCTTTCTACAGTGGCTGGACGTGAAGGTAACACCCACTACTCCCCTGCCATTTCCTGTGGCCAACCAACCTTCCTCATAATATCGCCTCCGGCATACAGGTTTCTCCTTTTCACTTTTTGGAACCCTGCCTTTCCATGAGAGACAGAGGATGTTGGAATCGCTAAAGAGAACAGGCCCATGTTCCACTGCTGCGTACATGCTTTGTTGTATGTTTCCCTTTTGACATAAGAAAAGTACTATGTCTAGTGCAGCAAGTATAAATAAATCTCTTTGTGGTTGTAATTTCTATTGAGAGGACCAAAAGTTTTAAGACAGATCCGAATCGAGAGGGGCTGAAGCAGAAGAGAAGATCAGTTTTTATAAATATCCACCCAATGCATAGTGAAAAATTTCCTTATAAAAGATGATGATGGTTGGCTAAGAAAATGTAACACTTAAAAAAATGAAAATCAGTCAGATTCATCTTGATTTGGAGTCAGTGGAGTGAGGGGTACACTTATCCTTTGGAGAAACAGCTACTGCAGAAGAGGCGCTCCGAGAATTGGCGTGTCGTCTTTTTGCTCAGTTGGACAGAACCACCATGCGGCCTGAGATTTCCAGCACAGCATTACGCAATTCCAGAGACAAAAATTTGCAGAAGTGAAGGTTTTCAAGTAACTTAAGGCTTTAAAAATATTTCCTCCAGTCGGACTTGCAAACCCAGAGTGTATTCATTTATCTTTCCCCAAATTCACCCTCTGGCATGTTATTCCCACCAGACCAAAGTATCTGCTGCTAAAGCTGAGAAAGATTGCATAAAGGGGAGAAAAAAGGCACACAGACTGTGCAAGACCATAAGCCAGAATTCGGCGTAGTTAGCAGCGTGCCAGGCCAGATGGAAAAAAAGCCCTTTCTAAACTCAGCTGCTCACTGTTCCACCCAGACCATTTGCAATCCAAAGGAAGTCCCATTTCTTTGGCAGCCGGTGGCATTCTTGCCGCTTCCACAGGTGACCCAATTTATTGCGCTGCCTTGCCTGCTTCCTCACAAATTGTTGCCGCGCAGAGGCGTACAAGCAAAAGTGTCTTTTCATTTAGCAAGTGGTTTTCTTTTAAAACTTTTTCAAACCTTTCTAAAGGTTTTAAAGCAAGAAAGTTCACCTGGGTGACTAATGAAGCCTTCTCCAAAATAATGGGCTGTTGACTTTCCCCTTTTGCTGGAAAGTCTATATCTTCAATGCTAAAACATGAATCAGAATTAAAAGCAGGTATTATTTTACAGTATTTTATTTACTGAACAAGTGTGTTGGAAAAAGAAAAGAAAGGCAAAATGGCCAATTCGGAATAAGTGTCGGGCTAATTTTAAAAAACACCCAATTTTTCTTTTGTTGTGCTGTTGCCCACGTTGCTTCCTTGGCTCTTCAACAGGCTCCTTCCTTACTGGGCTACTTTAGAGCTCAAATGCATAATTCTAACCAATACATTTGTGGCAGTGGAGTGTATTTTTAAAGTGTTCCAAAAGCTTTGAGTAATATTGATGATCAAATATTTATTTTTATTTGTACCATGTCAACAAGGAACAGAGAAGGAAAAATAGCAAGCTCCATTGTCAAATTTAATGCAAGCGTGAAAACCGAAGGTCAACTCGAGAGCATTCCCATTACCCCTTAGCTTGTTCTTCTTTAATCATTACTGTAAAATTATTTGTCACTCCTTAATTAGCAAATGTATTAAATCCAAGTGACTCCAATTCTAATACAGCAAAAGATGTGATAATTTCACATAATTCCTCCTTTGGGAATGACAATATCACTCTATTTCCTGCTCAAATTTTATCACTTTCTTAAATGTTTTGGTGCCATTTACTCTGTTCAGAGGCTGTTTAGCTGTGTTTGCTTTTTGCAATTTTTTTTCTTCACTCGTTGCAGATCATTTGGGAGGCTGACCACAAGCAGCAGATCATACTTCATGGATTTTTGGTCCTCATATGCTGTCAGGTTGCTATGCTGATGCTTGCAATAACTTTCATAAATTGCAAAAATGTTGAAGTTTGCAACAACCGATTTGAATGGCTGCAACAATATGTTTGTGGGTGTGTATAAGGACCCACAAACAGACACATATGCTATTATAATCACACCTTCAATTTGGCAATTGGACTATATCTATCTTCACCATTTAACTATGGCAGTTGTCATGGCTCACTCAAAGTCAGAATTCTCTGGATGCTTTCAATTCTGTAAAATAAAATAAAAATAAAAATTACATGGCTGTCAAAATATCAGGGGAGAATGCCAATTTAGTAAGTGCTTGATGAGTCATATTCACAGGTACGGTCCAAATTTATGGTTTTTGTGAATCCAAATATTTTATATTGATTTCAAAAAAATGGCAAAACATGAAAAAAGAGAGCATAAATTTGTTTCTTGGGATAAAGAAAAATGGACAGAGTATGATTAAGTAGTGAAAGGAGTGAAATATAACCACCTTTAAGATAATTTTTAGGCAAAAGACATACATTTGAGAAGGTCAAAAGTCCCTGTTTTTGCCTTTTCTCCCAACCCTTCCAAAATACATTTGAGGAATTGCTGACACAAAAATCATCATTAGCTCCCCAAATATTAAAAGCATTTTCATTTTATTTGAATTTAAATATAATATTGGAAAATCGAGTAAGCTATTCTTTAGATACAATATTAATAGCTTCCACTACTCAATTTTTATTACAGCAAATACATTTGCTGAAATGTGCTTGGCATTAGAAGATAATAATATCCTTTTATATTTAATTCATCAGAAGGAATAAGATGGGTTAATAAACATGGAATGGGGGAAGATAATAGGGAAAGAAAAAAGGAAAGGAAGAGTTTATTTTCAAAAGTGGAAAAAAAACATTTTATCAATTGTTGTGCTGATCCAAGAAAATGCACACACACACACACACACAAAGTAACCTCTGGAGTATTCCATGTAAATCCAAAATTCTATCAATAGAGAATTTGTATTTTTTAGCAGCAACTGTTGCATAAAATAAAAACTCTCTTTTGATTGCTTTAAAACAAGAACTTCTGTGATGTTCTAGAACTACCAGTATGTACTTTTCCCAAAATGCAGTACAAATAATTATACTGTAGCAAGATGAGGTTAAAAAAGTTATTTTCTACTTGAAAGCAGATTCTCATCTAGATACTCAGAAGCTTCCTGCCTAATTAAGACACCTCAAAGCAAGCACAAATATATAAAAAGGGCAAACATATAATTAAACAATAGGCTGTTGGTTTTGTCAAGACATCGCTGGTACGGTATGGGTCCTATGTGAACTAGATATGCTGTACAAAACCAGGGACAAGCTGGAAGAGGAACCTGCAGATGAAGACCTACAGAAGCAAGCAGGATCTGAAAGAGAGGTCCGCAGAACAGATAGAAAAGACAGCACAATTCAGAAAAGGCAGACCAAATCTTAGCCATAGCACTTTTATACCGCTTCACAGTGCTTTACAGCAGTGGCCCCCAACCTTTTTTGTGCCACGGCCTGGTACTGGCATCACAAAATGATCTGCGACCCGATATCGGCATCAGCACGCATGGCAAGGTGAGCCGAGCGACCGGCCAGCCAGCCGTCCCCCGCTTCTCCCCGCCACCTTCAACTCCTCCTTTGTACCTTTGTCGATGGGCTTCGGGACGGCTTCGGGACGGTCGCTCGGCTCGCCTTGCCTTGGGTGCTGAAAGAATCCTCATGCCTTAGTTTTGTTCGAAGCCGCCCCCCCCTTCGATGAAACTAAGGCGCGAGGATTCCGTCAGGACCCAAAACGCCGCTTTCCAACCAGAAAAGCTCACTGGAAGCACTTTCTCATCAAAACAAGATGGCGGCACCCAGCAAACCGGCGGCCCGGTAGAAAATGTTCCACGGACCGGGACCGGTCCGGGGCCCGGTGGTTGGGGACTCCTGCTTTACAGCCTTCTCTAAATGGTTTATAGAGTCAACTTATTGCCCCAACAATCTGGGTTAGTCAGGACAGCTTGACAGAGTACTACAATTACAAGAAGTTTTACGTTTCCCCATTTCTTTTCTTCTCCTTATGCTAAAGGCAAGCCCACAATACCAAAGTATTGAAGCTGTATCAAAGTTGTGATAAGGAACACTAGTGTGAATCAGGAAAATGGGGGAGCAAGACAGCTAAGCAACTGTAAAAAAGCTTGATGTAGAGATGTCTGTATAGTTTGCTAAGCTAAGGCCATTGTATATATTAGAAATAAACACAAATTATTTGCCTAAAAGTACTTTACCAAATAAACATCCCTCTAATTTAGAGAAAGAGTACAAGTCTGGAAAACCCGTCCCTTATGCCAACACATTCATGTGCACCTAGCAGATTAACAGTGCAAGAAACTGTGATCGCTCCAATAAAGTGAGAAAGAAACAGCCTGAGGTAAGACTGATCCACTGCAATAATTATGTTCGGTGCTCTCACCACCCAAAGTATTGGTCCTTGCACCTACTATAAATATGGTTTTCATTTTACAGCAATAACATTTTTATGGGGAAGGAGCAAATTCAAGTATCAGATTCAGACCATTCCTACTTTTTTGAATTAGCCAGCAGCTAATTCCTTGCTCCTGTACCAAAACCAAGTGGCACAGCACCAGAACCAGATGACAGATGGACCAATTAAACCAGGTGGTAAACAACCTAACTCAGCCTGATTGGTTACAACCAGCTCTGACTGTCACACCAATTCCATCTGGAAATGTAACAACAGTGGTGGCAAAAGCAACTCCAATCACCAATTTCTGACACACACACCCTCCATTCTTTGCCTGACAAGTATGATGAGGTTTATGACCTTCATAATTCAACACAAATTATATCTTCTGGGGACTCCCAACCCAGAAAACAGAGACTGGAATACTTCATCATTGGATTTTTCAGACAGAGGCAGATCCTAACAGTTTCAGAAGAAATTCATGTGCCCTGCCTTCTACAATAATTCCATTTGTTGTACCCCACTTTTGCTTTCTTAATAAGTTTTAGCTGGATCCAGAAATATAGTATTAATCCTTAGTCCTGAAATAGGAGTGTATATATCTCATTGTTCAGCCAACTTTTATTTTGCCTTAACTCTTTCTGTCACCGGCTGTTATACAGCAGCTCCCAAATTCTTATTTACTGATATTTTATATTTCCCCAGGCAGTTTGCAGGATTGCCAAGTTTATATGCTGCCAAACTTGCACATCAATAAGTCTGACTCTATTAAAATAACAATGTTACTTGGAGTTGCCCTTTTGAAACACTATAATCAGGTATGCGTAGGTACTACTTTTGGAAGGATGCCCACTTCCTTACTAAGAATTTTAATATACCTCTTTTGGTATTGCACTATAAAGGTAAAACGTTATATGCTGTAGATTCATAAAATAATTATTCTAGTACATAAAGCAACAGTAAAGTTACCTAAAACTTGAAGGCAGCTAATAACATAAAATGGCACATGGCAATGTAACTACTATACAGACATTCTAAGTGGGTTTACGAAGATTTAAGACAAGTTTTAAGGCAGTTGCAGTATAAGGCTTTCTAGGTGCCTTATACTGCAACTCCCTTAAATCTCAGCCATGCGGCCCTTGGACTTTATGTGAATCAAAGTAAAACCTTGGCTGAATTATACTAGTACTTCCCACTGTTAGTATATTCTCTCCAAAAGCTAAGGAAAAAATCCACACAAATAGTAAGATCCCAGTGATAGCCAGGAGAGAATGTATGTGATGCTAATGTTAACTACTTTCATGTATTGTGTCGTATTCCATGCTCAGTTACATACAAATGCAAACTAGAAATTACCTTCAAGTTAAACTAGAGTTAAACATTCACAACAATATGCAGGTATCTTATTATTAATTTCTCAAATGGCAATTCTTTCTTAAGAACATCTGGCCATTTATTCAAGACATTATTGAGTGTTTGCACTAGAGATGTCATTTGTTAATAATTTGTTATAGACACACATAAATTATTGAGAGCTGAGCTGCAAACAAGTTTAATAAATTGTTATAAATTCGCATTATTAAAAGTTCAAGGATGCAAATACCACTACCCTTAAATAGTATACAATATTGGATGAATATATAATAGCGTTCAAGGTTGCAATTCTAGAGCCACACATTCTACGGGATTTACCTCGCACTCTATGGGATTTATCTCAGAATAGATATGTATAAAATTATGTCGTTAGAAAATAAATGCTGGTTTAATTGAAGAAACTATTTTCCACATTTCAGGAGTAGCAGAAGTGGTTGCTGCTTATCCTCAGCTGAATTAAAGAAAAACAGCCAAAGGCAGACCGATAAAAAGCTGGACAAAAAATCCAGTGTTTTTCCATTTTGGAAATAATGGATTATATTGCAAAGCTGAATTGAGTTTTAATGCTGTTTTTATTATGGTAGTCTGATTGTTGGTTTTATTTATATTTTTATTGTTCTGTGAGCTGCCCAGAATCACAAACATGGGTAGCTGTACAAATGGAATCAATGAAGAGAGAGACAGAGAGAGAGAGAGAAAAGTCCATAAGTGTTCAGAGTGATTCAAAAACTGTAAGACCTTTATAGCTTTCATAAAATTTATATCTTGGGTGGTGTTTTCTGCATTATCATATTGATCTTACAAGGTCCTTATGTGGCTATTGGACCAATATCAGTTTATCCCTCACCGAAAATACTTTGAGGAATCATCTGTAGGTTTTTGGTTTACTGCTATCATTATATTGATTACATCCAACATACATATTCTTTCACACGCTCTTTTCATTTTTAATCCAAGGAAAAGTATTAGTTCCAAACCAACATCATACAATCAGCAGTAGGTTCTCCTAATCAGTTAGAAAGCAGATCCAAAAATCAGGATTTAATTTTTCCACACTTCACTTAAGTATTCCACTCTTGGTGTAGAAGCCAAGGTTTCAGCCGTGGCCTGGTAAATTTAATACACCAACTGCATCCATTCTTCGAAGTTCAGAACAAGCCATAATGGTACATGTTCTATTGGTATACTATACATGCTCTATACAGCACAGCATTTGAAAATGTTTAGAAACCTCAGTAATCCAGTTGCAGTTACATTATTGACCAATGTCAGTTCTAGAGCTAATCCTTCTGCTTTAGTGGGTGCAGTTCCAGGTGTTCCAGATTTGACTTATGGTTACTGTCTCAAACACTCACAGCCCTGGAAAACAGCCACATTCAAATCACTTTCATCCAAAACTGAGGCATAACCAGTTCTTTGGAGTACACAGAGCTTCAGTGAATTTAAAGTAATAGCAAAATTTTACTGGCTGAATATACATTTGTTCTTTTTACATACACACACACACACTCATCCACACTTACCTCAACTAGGCTGGCAGGCATTAGCTAAAGGGATGGAAGCCTCCAAGTATGGATCCAAAAAGAACTCGAAGAATGAGCCAGCTCCTGGGCCCCTTTTATTTCCCCAAAAGTCTTTGCTTTGATTATTCACAAGATTGGCAGCTACTTTTGCCTTGTTGATTTTCAAGTCTGGTAAATGTTGATAGGATTTGGGGAGGCGTTTCCCAAGTGTTAGGCCCAACTTCTTTTGTTCAAGTGACATTTTTTTTTCTCTGTTTCCTTAAGGACTTTGTTCCTTCTAATTTATCTCCTGAAGGAATCTTTTAGACATGATTCCAGGCTTTTTGTCATTCCTCTCTTCCTTATGTGCCTGCTTCATTTTTAGTTTCGGCAGCTTCAGTTTTCACTACACCCACCTATTTGTGTTAGTTCAAGGTGGGGACAGGATGGGATAATTTTGAAATTCTTCAGACCTGCTCATATTTACAGATGTTTTGATATTAAGTTTTGAAGAAATTTTGTACCATATAATCAGTCATCAAAATTTCTTCATAACTTATATCAAAGTTATTTTTTTAAAGCACATCTGAATAACTTCAAAGTTATCCCATGCTGCCCTATGTCAAATTGCCTTTTATTATCCTTTCATTATTTTCAAAGGCCTGTTTGTAAGTGGTTGTTGCCTGTTTGGGTCTCCAAGGAACTTGCATGTGAGGGTTGAAACTAGCAAGGACCTAAGACCAGACAAGATTGTTGTAAAAAAAAAAAAAAAAGGTGTGGTGGGGAGATGTAAATGCCCTTCAAATCCTTGTCTATAAAATAAGTGGCAAGAATTTCATTAACATATAAGGGGTAGGAGAAAGAAACATAAGCTTTAAAGCAGGGGTGTCCAACCTTGGCAACTTTAAGACTTGTGGACTTCAACTCCCAGAATTCCTCAGCCAGCAAAGCTGGCTGAGGAATTCTGGGAGTTGAAGTCCACAAGTCTTAAAGTTGCCAAGGTTGGACACCCCTGCTTTAAAGTGAATAAAGGGCTTGACTGCTTGATTTTTCAGTAGCTTATCTTCATTATTGTGGGTTCTTGTATTTATATTAAAACAACTACTTCAGCAAGTGTTCCTGCTCCAGATCCAGCAGACATAATGGCAGCAGCAGTTATACTACTTGTCTGACAAACATGATGTGTGTTTACCACCTTATTTGCTCAATGTGAGGTGAACATCTCAGAAAGACCTGAGGATATTCCCATGTCATGCAGGATTTATAATTGGCCTCTTGATAGAGAAAGTGATAAAAATTGACAATCCCTCTCCAGCTGCAGAAAAAGCTCAACCCTGGACAACCATGCCCATTTCCTGATCTTCCTGAGGACTAATTTTGATGATCTCACCCAACAGGGGATAGACAACTGCAAAGCGTGTCACCTGTAATAGGTTGAGTGCTTTGCATGAGAATATTTTCTGAACTTGCAATTGCTAGCTAGGGATGTAGGCTGGATTTAAAAAAAAGATTAACTAACTACTTTAAAGTGGAAATATTAAATGAAACAGGACCTCAGAGATTTTGTCTGCATTAATCCAATTCTGCTTGGGGATCAATGGAAGAGAGGAAATGCCGTTATTATAGTTAATTTCTTCTTCCTCCTGCCCGTTCAGTAGAAGTTTCAAACATTGAATATATGCAGCTGGGAGTCCCATTTTCCTGCTTGTTCCAGCATACACGGTATTTCCCATCTTAATGCTGATTGTGCTGATTTGTTTGGGGTGGGTGGGGGAGAGACGACATTCTGCTTCCAATTCTCTGACTGCATCATAAACCTGGGACACAGATTCCTGGAAAATGCTGCTATGTTGTGTCAGAAATAGAATTACGGTATTTAGCCTAAAAAAAAAATCTTGATGACAACTTGCAGAGAGCTTCATCCAATCATCTTTGTCCCTAAATAGTGCTCTTACTTTTTTTTTCCTGCTAACGAATTGGTTCCCTGCCATCTGCTCAGAGTCACCTCGAATTGTGATGGGTGACAAACAAATTTAACAATAATAATAAATAATAACAATCCTTTCTTTAACTGGTACAGGGCCCATTGTTATAACTTTCTGAACTCTGTTAACTCTTAGGGATCACTAACCTCTTCCCCTCATCTCTGCACTGTCAAAATTGATGCAAAAAGCACCCATTTTTACCAATCTGGATTTCAGAGGAACTTAAATCAAGCTCGTGTGACAGAGGGTCTGGAATAGTTGACATCCAATATGGGAAGTTTGACTATGACACTGTGCTATTCATCTTGTCTGGAATCTCTCCTAAGATTTATGGTTTCTATCTTTCATGGCCCATTTGATGTGTTTTTAATAAAATGTTGGGATGAAATGCTGATCTACAGTAGTATTCAGGATCCTGCTACCTATAGTGAACAGTTTAGGCAATTCTTTAACTTAGCTCATGTAGGAAGTTAGCACCCCCCCTCTCCTAGAAAAATGAAATGTCCTGGGAAATATTAAAAAGGCAGAATATTTCCCCTAAAAAGAATAAAGCAGAAACTCAGAGAAGCAGAAACTCAGCCCCCACCCCACACCTTTGCTAATGGGCCATTAAGGCCTAGGCCAGAGTATTCTACATAATAAAGGGTCTACCCATCTCACCATCTGGCCTGGGAAGATTGTATAAGCCAATACTCAGGTGAAGCCATGTGGTCCAGACAAAGTCCTACCCAAACAGCTTTTACCTTAAACCCAGCTAAGGAACTTTTGCCATCAAAGATGCATTTCAAAGAGACTGAAACAATAGGCCTGTCACCTACTAACAAAGTCACAGAGTGCCAGTCTAAATGAGTAGAGTTTTGTTTTGTTTTAATTTTAAAAACCAACACTATATCCCCAACCTGTGATGGCAAAATAGTATTTCACTCTAAAGGTTCCCTTCATTCTGCCCCCACCCCATCCCCGCCCTAACTGATCAAATCTTAACAAAAGCTCATATATGCAGATCAAAATGATCTTCAAGGAAATGCCTTATGGGCCCTCTTCCCATTTGCCTAAGAAGAGTGAATATAGCATCACAATAACACAATAGCTTTGTATCCCTCTTCCCTTGAGGGAATTCTGGAACAAGAGCTGGCAATGGGACATTTCAGAGTACTTAAAACAACCTGCCTCCAGCTCTGCTCTCTAATGGCCGCACATTAGAAGAGACATCAAGGCCTTTGCTTCTCCCGCCACATGCATCACTACACCAAACCTCTAATCAGCAAACTGGTCAGGCTGCTACATCTTCTTTCCTCCCCACAAGTATCTTGGGACATGGTTTCTTTGAGCTTTATTACTGTAATTATGTGTCAAGCCCCTGGGTACCATATTAGTGACGGTACATCTTTTTCTTAAATGTCTCATTTCATCCCCAGTTGCGGCCTCCCCTGTGCACTTGAGACTGCCCATCCATTATTCACCAAGTTTTCAGAATCCCAACCTACCCAATAACCGACAACCTGCTTGGGGAAAATGTTATTTGAACAACTGGATGCTACAAAGTGCACTGCACATCCCAGACTACACTGAATGGCAAGAAGTCCATTATAACACAGGAGTGAGAAAAAGATATATGATTTAGACCCTAGGGGTATTATAAATAGAGAGCCCTGACTGTTTCATTCTGCAGTGGTAGATCATCCTCATTATCTTCCCCATTATTATGGCTTCTTGCGCCTGCAATAAAAGCAACAGATCTATCCAAGCCTTGTCCTTGACTCTTACAATGTTAGCTCCTGAGCTGAGTTTCCAGAGGGAAATTTATTGCCACATTCTGAGTGAACCTTCAACACTACATAGACTAAGACAGAAATCTGACATATTTATATTCAGCATATTCTCAGCCATGAATAGTACTAAGCTATTGATTGAAAATGCAGATAAAAATATATCTGTTGCAGACTGTGGATTTTAAATAATGACACGGGTAATAAACTACCATTATTTAGATACCAATTCTGATGACAAGGAAACATCCCTTCTGTTGATTAATCTTCTAATCAATCCCTCTGGCCTGTATGTCAACATTAAAGGTAGCTGGTTTCTTTTTCTAATTAATACCCCTGTACCATGAGAGCATCTCCGTGCAAATAGTGAGAATACTAAGATGCCCTGGTGATAGAGAATATTACCTCTAATATAATTAGCCCTATAAGGCTTTGTGGCAATATCCTGTCATTAAATCTTTAAGTATTAAGAATATCATCTGATTGCATAAGAGAAAATTGTACTGCTATTCCACAATATCTTACCCTAATATTATTTTTAAACCAAATGTTCACAAAATAGGGAATCATCTACAGTATATAAATAATATCTAGTATAACACTATGATCCATCCAGCAAATATAATAATTCAGAATTCTGGAAACCATTGTTCCCAGCAGTACATAATGCATTCTGCTTGTCCCAAAAATGGGCGTTGGTAGAAGTTACCCTGAACGCCCTTTCTATCTATGCTGCGAGAGAGTCCAGGATGGGTTGACTCCTTCCTATGACGTCATTTAGCTGAGTCTGTATTAAGATATAAAAGCCAGCCCCCGGGAGAGACCCCAGCTTTGGCGAAGATACTTGACAGACTGAAAGGTGTCTCTGAAAGCACAAAATGAATACAGAAATATGACTTACCCTCTCCGGATGAATCAAGGGAGGGGCTGGGCTCTCTCGCACCATAGATAGAAAGGGCGTTCACGGTAACTTCTACCAACGCCCATTCTCCTCCATGCTGCATCGAGAGCCCAGGATGGGACATACCAAAGTTTGCATGTCCACGGGCGGGTCCTCGTCCGGCTCATCACACCGACTGTTAAACCACTCGTTGAAGCACCCATCTACTGAAGGCTGCAGTCGCCGAGGCAAAGGCATCCAGACGGTACTGTCTGATGAAAGGAGATAGGGAAGTCCACATGGCCGCATGACAGATCTCCTCCAAGGGTGCTTGGGTCACCCAGCCAGCAGAAGTGGCTGTGCTTCTGGTAGAGTGCGCCATCAGGCCTCGAGGAACCGGAAGAGCCGCAGCTTTGTAGGCCTGCTCAATGCAAGATCTGACCCACCTGCTAATAGTAGGAGAAGAGGCCTTGTGTCCCAAGTGAGAAGGGAAAAGGAAACAAACATGGCTTCTGACTTCCTGAAGGAGGAAGTGCGCTTAATGTATATTCTAAGAGCCCTTCTTACATCTAGCGTGTGCCACTGCCGCTCTAAGTCATGGTGCGGGAGGGGGAAGAAGCCAGGCAACACAATGTCCTGGGACCTGTGAAACCAGGTGTTAACCTTTGGAATAAATGAGGGGTCCAGAAGGAGAACAACCCTATCATCGTGAAAGGAACAAAGGTCCTGTCTGATGGGAAGAGCAGCGAGCTCGGATACCCGCCTGGCTGAAATGATGGAAACGAGGAACACCACCTTCAGAGTCAGGAAACGGAGAGACACTGTTCTAAGGGGTTCAAAAGGGGGCTTCGTAAGGACATTAAGGACCACATGAAGACCCCAGGAAGGACACCTGTGAACCACCGGTGGGTGCAGGTTGGAAGCCCCTTTCAAAAACCTCCTGACTGAAGGGTGATGGAATAAGGAAGGAAGCGAACCCCATGAAAGAACCGAGGAGAGGGCCTCAACCTGCCTGCGTAAGGTGTTGAGGGCCAAACTTTTCTCCAGATCATGCTGAAGGAATCTAAGAACCTCTGCCAACTCAGCTGAAGCAGGAGAGAGACCCTCCCTAAGGCACCATCGGGAAAAAGCCTTCCAGGTGGCATCATAGATGCACCTTGTAGAAGGTTTGCGAGATGCCAGGATAGTGATGATGACCCTTTCTGGAAGATCAGTCTCCTCTAGCCGCTGCCGCTCAAGTGCCACACGGTCAGCTTGAGCCACTGGGGCTCTGGATGGAACAGAATCCCCTGATGAAGGGAGATTAGATGAGCTGGGATCCTCCAAGGAGAATCCACCGATAGGTTGACCAGGTCCGCAAACCAGGGCCTCCTTGGCCAATAGGGAGCCAGGAGGAGGAGCTCCGCTCGTTCCTCCAACATCTTCCGAATTACTGCCGGAATGATGGGAAGCGGGGCAAAGGCGTAGAGGAGACCTTTGGTCCATCTGCACTGAATAGCATTGGTCCCCTCCGCTCCCTGGCAAGGAAACCTGGTGAAGAATCTGGTGACCTGGGTGTTTTGAGGAGTGGAGAAGAGATCCACCTCCGGCGTACCGAATCTCAGGGAAAGGTCCCTGAATAGAGACGGAGGAATGGACCATTCTGCCTGGTCGACTAGGCTCCTGCTCAGCCAGTCGGCCTGGGAGTTGCCGACCCCAGAGATGTGGTCCGCCAAGATCGACAACAGGTGTTTCTCTGTCCATAACCCCAACTGTAGAGCCTCTCCCAAGAGGCCTCTGGACCTTGTCTCCCCTTGCTGGTTGACATGAGCCATTGCGGCCATGTTGTCCGAAGGACTAGAACAGTCACTGAGTGCCTGAAATGCTTGAGAGCTAGAAAAATGGCTCTGAGCTCTAGCCAATTTATGGGAAGGGTCTGCTCTGACCTGGACCAAACGCCCTGAGCTATCCGGCCCTGCATATGGGAACCCCAACCCAGGAGGCTGGCATTGGTGGTTATCACTAGCCTGTCTGAGACCCTGAACAGAAGTCCCTTCCAGATTAACGGGGAACGCCACCAATTGAGAGATCTCCGTATTTGTGGTGGGAGCGGGACCTTGATGGATGAGTGGCTGGTTCCTGCTCATTGGTAGGGAAGCAGGAACCATTGGAGTAGACGGAGTGGAAAAAATCCGTGGCTCTGGAGATATGACAGGGTAATTTGCAGATCCTGGTGGGCTGGATGGATGGAGGAGGACAGAATCAAAATGTTGTCCAAGTAGCACTGGATCCTCACTGGAACAGAATGCTGAGATGCCATTAATGCTGCCAGAACCTTCGTGAAGACCCTTGAAGCCGATGAGAGGTCGAAGGGAAGTGTTCAATACTGGTAATGGGTATTCTGATAACAGAAACGGAGAAACTGGTGATGATGAGGCCAAATGGGGATGTGGAGGAGTCTCCGTGAGATCAATGGAAGAAACGAGATTGCCCTCCCGAACGCTCTCTTAAAATAGAATGCAGAGTCTGCATTTTAAATCGCCTGTATTTTACAAATTGGCTGAGAAATTTTAGATCAAGGATGGCTCGCCACCCCCCCCCCCGAGGCTTTGGTAACGAAAATGGCCACTCACCTCATGGTGGAAGGCTTGAATCCAAGATGGCCCCTGACTACAGGAAACAGGCTCCAAGATCGAAGAATCACTCCTTAGGCTATACAGAGCCCCAAGCGAAGTCAGCAAGGGAAAAACGCAGCAACCAGCCACACGATCAGCTGGCTTGTGCTCTTATCAGTTTGCCGATCGTTTTTATGATCACTCAAAACCGCAGGCGTGGGGGAGGTCTACAGACACTGCCCAGCTTGCCTGCACAGAGCTCTGTAACGCTGCTCCCAACGTTGCAGGAGAGAGAGCCCTGCTCACCTGGAAGAGCAGCTGCCCTGGGAGCTGCTTGAAGTGAGGAAAAAGGGTACTGAAGATTGCTGGCGAGTGCTATCTAACAGAACACTTTCAGAGACACAGCTACTGCCTGAAAGGAGCTGAGTCAAAAGCTGGGGTCTCTCCCGGGGGCTGGCTTTTATATCTTAGTACAGACTCAGCTAAATGATGTCATAGGAAGGAGTCAACCCATCCTGGGCTCTCGATGCAGCATGGAGGAGAAAGATAAGCTTTCCATCATGAAAGTGGTATTTTTCTTTTTTTAAAAACCCACTGGTCCTATTATAGGTAGTCTTTGACTTACAACTGGTTGTTTTACAACCATTTGAATTTACGATGGCAAAAACAAACACCCTTTCAAATGAATGGGTTTTCTTAATGACTATGGCATTTAATAACTGTCATGATAAATTACTTCTAGTCACATAGGTGCCTTGATTTACCACATAACAACTTATAACTGGATTTCCAGTTCCAATTGTGGTTGTAAATTGAGGACTAGCTGTAGGGGCAACAAAGGGAGGCCTTGTGCAGTTAATATACAAATACTGTAGATCAGGGGTGCAGCGAGGGGGGGGGGGGGGGGGGGGGGGGGGCCGGGCCGTTGCTGGTGCTGGGGCCTTTTTGGTGAGCTTTTGGGGTGAAGCTCACGGGCGTGTTCGCATAAAAGAGGCGCGCGCTTCGTTCGGGTTTCTACGAAAGCTCACCAGGGGGGGTTTAATATACAGGACGCGTGATATGGGAAAAGGGGATCTGCTGTAGATTATATGGAAGGATTCTTAATGATTCTTTGAATAGGTACTTCACACTTAGAAGATTAAAAGACTTGACCTTATCTGCCCATGATACACAATTAATGCCACTTTGGGGGGCACTAAAAAAGCAGTTACTTTCCAAATCATAAAAGAAGCACTTAGCAGCAGAGTTTTTGATAGAATACTCTAAACACAAAAAGGTATGAGAAATATTCCATTCATAATCTACTGGGAAACATGTTTCTGTTATGCATTTTAGAAAATGTAAATGAATCACTCAAGACCAGCAAAGGCATTCCAAACTAACCCAGCAGGAAAACCATATTTACTTTGAAAATACTTCAAGATCTTTAAAAAAGGAAGGAAAAAAGAGAAAAGATACCCTATGCTTTATATCTGATTTTCAGAAAAATATACCATAGAGGCAAAATGGGTGGCAGCAGAAATGGCCCAACGGAACTTTTGCATGAATCCAAAAGAAAATGAATCTTTATATAATCCTCCCTTCATCAAATTCCTCTGACTAAGTTTTTTTCAAATTGGGTAAACCAGAAAGGGGATAATGTTTGTGCACTTTCCCTTCGAGTAATCTTTTTTTTTTCAAAGGAAGCAACCTTTATAACCCTATGTTCAGAAAAATAATTATCTTTACTGCCCCCAAACAGCTGGAGCCTATAACTAGCATGCTAGCTTCCAGAACATGTTAACTATCAACATTTACTCTGCATGAATCAGCCTAGGGCCCCTGGGTTCCTGAGGTTGGCTTTGATTGGATCTAGTGCTGGCTGTGTGGTTAAAATACTTCAAATCCAATTCTTACATTTTAAGTATAACAGAAGGGTTAAGAATTGCTTTTATGAATAGCTACTCTGAATTGCTTATGTTTACAAGATTGTAAATGCCTCTCTCCAAAGGCTTAGAAAGGTGAATAATTTGTGGTAACAAATGTTATAGCTTGGTTTATTTTATTTGCCCACTGAAATAAACAAATATGAAAAAGACCTTCACAATACTGCTTAGACATATAGAACCCATTTTGTTCAGAATAAATAACATTTTAGATCAAGTTATGATATGCAAAAGATGCAAACTCCTGAGAAACTGTTTATATGCATGTTAAGGTTATCTAGTAATATCGGTATATTAAATCAGAATAGCTGAGATAGGGTATTTTTTCTAAATGACAAGTTTAGTCTCATAAAGTACTATCCTAGGGGACAAGTGATCACGACACAAACACTGCAGCTTATGTATCTCCATCAGATTGCAAGTATGTATGAGTGGGATTTGTTTCATGGCATCATTCTGCATGTAGTCTCATTTTAATATAATCTTGATTTGCTATTGATGTCCACGATTAACCCAGATCCATTTCCATATTTTCTTAATAAGGTGCAATAGTTCACTTAGTGGAAATATGTTGCATAGATGGCAAATTTGGTGCTGTTATTTTTCATATGGCAGATGAGAAAAGTTTACAATGGGAGAAATATTACTATATATTACTATACAAGATAATTTGATCTTTTAATGGGCTTTCTCTCTCTCTCTCTCTCTCTCTCACACACACACACACACACACACATACACACACACTGCTGATTCTGATAGGATAATCCAAAGAGTTATTTTGCTAGCATAGATGCTGTTTGATAATTTATACAGTCTGTTAATTCTCCTGTCTTTGATATTCGTCTGCAGACTGATTTAATGAATTCAAAAGCTCAAATGAAGTCCAAATGTTGCTTTTTGTTCAATTAAAAATCAGTTCAAAGAGAAAATAAGTAAAACCAGACTTCACCACAGTAAACTAAAAATGGAGCATCAGACATCTCAGTTCAGATCCCTGGATTCTCCCTGTTCTATACCTGTTAAATATAATGACCTATTTTCTTGGGCTATTCTGTCTCATTGCATTTGTTCCAGGTTACTGATATTATTTATTATTCTACTCCTCCTCCTACAAAAGTAATGGATGGAACTTGCACAAGCTGAGGGTGGATTAAAATGTTGCTTTTGTTCCATATAAATTATTATGAATTAGATATGATAATGGATATCATCATGTCATAAACAAAATGAAACACTTTTTAGTTTTGACCACATAGTGTCTTCAACTGCAGAGATTGACACCTTTTCAATCAATTGTTCTTCAAAAGATTTCTCCTTCTATTGGAATCAATTTAAGGGGTGTGCATAAGTGCACAATCATGCCTACTGTCCCTGTCCTATTGTCCTCAATTATTAGTTCCTATTTCTTATTTCTAAATTTATGTTTATTCTTATTTCTATTGTATTGTAAGCTTTTGACAAAATAAAATAAATCATTCAGGCATTACTGTGATCCAGATTATGTCAGTTTTTCCATCCTTACACCATGAACTTTAAGAGGAGTTCAGCCAACAATGTACCACACACAACTATCTAAGATTATTTAGGATTATCGTAGCAACTATTGTAAGTATTTGCCTCCCAGTAATTCAACATTTTATTAGGGGGGGGGGGGGCAAAGTCTTAAATGTTTTTCAAATAAGCACAAATCTGCACATACTATAATGGCCCCTACTGTCATTCTGTTGGATCAGCAAGGAGTTATTGAAGATCCCAACTCATAAACAAAGATATCAGCCAAAATAAATTTGAGAAACTCTGTAAGTATTGTAGTTTTACAAATTCAGATTAATCATTGATAGAAGTATACAAAAGCACAGGAGGTGAATGGTCATAATATTCGGAGGGGGGAAGCAAAGTTTCATGATAATTCTGAAATAAAGCTCCACTGTTTGCAATGATCACAGAAATGCTCTCCTCTATCTACTTATCCTCTTCAGAGATTGTGGTAACATGTATATTAGATTGACTAGCCACTAGACAATCAGTAAATAGTGTTCTCCTTTTTCTGTTGCATGTGAAAACAAGAAAGTTGTTGAGCGATTGAAGAACACAATATGTGGCTGATAAGCTATGCAGTCATCTATAACAAAACCTCAAGCTAGCAGAGCTTCTTTGCATGAACAAAGAAGATAAGGAACAGGAATGCTTCCTGACAATGTGACTTGTTAACATAACAAGCTCTTTGTCATTTCCACTAGCAAGTGAGGAGAGCAGTATATGTTCCCATGATTCCTGAAGTCTAAACTTCTGTAATGCTGATGAACATTCATAGAAATGGAAAGGAACTAGTTAGACCATTGTCCATTCCCCTGCTCAATGCAGGAATCCAAAAATCTTTTGAAGTGGCCCCAAAAGTGCTTTTTCGAGAGGCAACTGGACTTTCTGCTTTTTCTTTCAATACCAGAAAGCTTCTTTAGCATCTTTGGGACAACCATCTCCTGGATGACTGAGAATCTCCATAGTCTTTTGAAGTGGGTGACCAACCAACTCACCAACTAAAAGGAGTTTATCACCTCCTTTGCCAATTGGTTCTGGAGCAATTTTTAAAAAATATCTTTTCACTAACACTTCCGTGGAAAATGAAACCCAGCTTGAGAAAAGCATAGTCAAATTGCTCTAAAAAAAAGAATAAATAACTTTACACTGATTATTATTTTAATGTACCCTTTAATGTCAACTGTGAAGGGAGTGCATGGGCAAAAAAAAAAAACCCTCTCGCATGACTAATGGATCAATTTTTGAAATCCAGGCACCTTTAGAAAGGCTTTCCTGATTATCTCAGTGCCCAGTCAGGTTGATATCAAGGCAGGTGGTTGCTTAGATCTTTAGAAACTTTTGATAGAGTTGCTTTGAAACAGACAAACCTTTTCAAAATCAGGATTCACACGAAGGCTATGATAACAATCAGTAGCAGCACTTCAAGAGAAGTCAGAAGTTCTCCTATTCATTTTTATACAAGGTACAAAACTCCCAGAGACCACATCCTGTGACATGTTTCATTTACATGAGCAGTGTACAAAGGGATTGGTGGTTCTGAGGGAGATAAGAAGAGCCCATTAACCCTCTATGAAGCTTTTTCTTTTTTTGTCAGCTTACGCAACTAGCAACTCCACTTGGCACTATCACTGCTCATCAAACACTTTGCTAGGCTATAATATACATCAGTTGTGGCTTTCTAAGGAGACCATATATCTGCTTATCCCCAAGAAAGCACCTTGTCCTGGCAAGGTGAAAAATTGGCTATGTGCATGAGCAGTGACAATACTTGAATTGTATGTTGAGGCCAACCTCTAAATATACAGGCAGAGCCCATTTGCAATCCCAAAGGACTAGATTAGGTTTATTTTATTACTTATTATTTATTAAGCAAATTTAGATAGGTGTCACTAAAATACATGACTCTGGTGGCTCACAATATTATTACATTTAATATTTTATACACACACATACATTTAATATTATATATACACACACACACACACACACTTATGGTATCCAGAAATCTAGTGACCTGGTTGTTCTCCCAGACCTTGGGGACAAGGTGATTATGGAGCTCTCTTTTTGTTCTTTTGTTTGTTCTAATTTGATCTGGTTTTTATTGCTTTGTTACTTTTTTATTACTCTTCTGGCCTGTTGTGTTTTTTTATATACCTTTACATATACTTTGGTTCTTAGTAGTTAGCTTCTCAAATCCGTATGAGAGACAGGCAGCCTATAAATTAAACAAATAATTAAAAGATATTATATCAGAAAGTCTGACAGTATTTTTAATGACAATGTTTTCTAACTCTTGAAGAATTCTGCTGCAGTTTTTTCTTGTCCAAACTCTGCACTAGATATTACCTAGTCTAATCTTTAAAATTATCTGCCTGTCCTAAGCTTTTCTTTTTCTAGGCCTCTCTATCTTGGACATTTTTGATGTCCAGATGAATATTCTTATTGTCTAAGGACTTGTTTCATCAACTGTTCGTCTTCTGTGATGCTGAAATATAAACTTAATTCACACTTCATGGTTATGATTAACACACTAAACTAAAACCCAGAGTTTATATATCATAAAGGCTGGGTTGACACAATGTTAAAGTTAAGCTAAAATCAAATAAATCATATAATGGTTTAGCAATTAGCCTAAACTAGATACCTAAATTGTAATAATGTACTATCTTATCACCAATAGGTATTTTTAAAGTATGTAATATATTTGTTTATTTTAAAACAGAGATTTGTTCTAAACCCAAATCTGTAATAGGTATCAGCTGTATGCACAGGTAAATAAACATATGGCCAACTTCAGTATAATTGAGAACTTGCCAAGAAAGGGAAGTTTCCAACAATCTTTCGCTAACAATAGTTAATAAGAGTTAATACAGCTTTTGCAATTTATATCTCAGGTGTTTTACTACAAAAGTTATTATCAGAACTTTTTAAACGTTGAATACAATATTTCAGTGGACTGTTTATAGTTACTGTCAAGCTAAAGTATTAATCTGCATTAGCCAACAGTAACTTTTTTCTATTCTGACATCAGATTGGGGATTCTTCCCTTTTAAGCTTTAAATGCTTTACCTACCCAAAATTATTTTCCCCTCTGAAATTTTAATGTAGATTAAATCCATCTTCCCCCAGTACATTCAGCCGCTCTTTGTTCAATTATAAGCTACCACTCTTAACAATTTCTGAAACTTTTCATTCTTTTTTGTGCATATTATAAATTGTTTATTTTTATCTGATAAGAAGGAGAAAACCTCAATCAAATTGGTATGAGTACAGATCTACCAATAATAATTCTTTTGGATGAATTAATACAAAATGTACTACAAGGACATGCAATGCATAGAAGAAGAAAAACTGACTGCCAGCCACAAACTTGTTAAGAAATGGCTTGCAATCTCATAGATGTTCAAGCACCTGCAAGGAGAAAAATATGTTCTCCTTGTTTGTTTATAGCCTACCTTTATTATTTTTACAAATAACTCAAGATGGCGAACATATCCAACGCACCGTCCTCCTCCTATTTTCCCCACAACAACAACAACAACCCTGTGAAGTAGGTTGGCCTGAGAGAAAGTGACTGGCTTAAGATCACTCAATTGACTTTCATGGCTAAGGCCAGACTAGAAATCATGGCCACCCACTTTCTAGTCAGGTGCCTTAACCTCTAGACCAAAATGGCTCTCTTATAGTTATATAAGTTTCTACTTTTTATGCAAAATGCACAATACCCTTTGCAAGCTATTATTCTAACTGTGACATGGAAAAGTCCAATCTATTGATGACCTTGATATGCAGCTGAAATTGAAACAGTATTTCATTGTTTTCCATTAAAAAAGAAGTAATTCAGATACTAAAGAAGCTTTATACAATCAATGATACTGGTAATTGAATTCCAAAATATCTGAAGGACACCAGTTGGGGAAGGCAGTTTTATAGAGTCCATACTACAAACAAAATAACAAATATTATATAGCCCACAAAAAATAACTATATTAACAATGTTATTCATATCTCATCTCACAGTTAAAATGTTGTATACCTTTACTAATTTAAAGAATCTACTGCAATCGTAAAAGTGATAACAAATCACTGTAAGTCTGTATGTTACAATGTTAATAAAAATACCTAAAGAAGAAAGGAAGAGCTTTAAAAGATAACTGGCATCCAAAATCCTGATCTGCATTATATGTTTGGAGCAAGTTTCAATCAAATTCACAAGTTCCATCTTTATTTGGTTTTAAACTAAATCATCCAATAATCTGATAAAAAGAGCAATTCTAGGGCCTGGACAGTGATTTACTTCCCACAAAAGCAGAATTTGTGAAATATGAAATAAGAATATAAGGTATAGTTCACATTTCTATTTGCTTTCTTACTGCTCTTGTCATGCATGCACCTGCGTGTACACACACAAACTACAGCTTTCCCCTTCTTTGCCCATTTGATATTTTGCTTCTGAAACCTTGAGAGTTAGAGGTAGAGACCACCTCTTTCCTTAGGATCCATTACTAGTAGAAACTCAGTTTGAATCAGAGCTATATTCTCTAGTAATCCACAAACATTCTCCCTGCAGGAAGAAGGATCAGGTCAGGCAGTGGCACATCCCGGAAAACACAAAGCAAGCATCAAAACATGTCATCTTTTTCTTTCTCTCCCTCCTCCCCCCTGCACGAGAAAGGTATAATTATCTAAAATCACATATACAGATACTTGCAACTTGCTAAGAGTCTTTGACAATGAGAAGCCTCACAATGAGACACTCACTGGCAGTGTAAAAGAGACTGAGTTCTATTTAGCTAAAAATGTAGTGATAAACTGGTGCTTGAATTGATAATTTTGCAGAAAAGTTGGGACCTTAATAAAAGGTGCTTCAATTTTATCAGAAATTCTAAATTTGCTTATAACATTTAGAAACCACTAGCCCATCTCCCCACACAACACATTATCCAAAGAAATTAGCTATTATTAACTTCTCCAGACTAGATTGCTAACTCTTGAAAAATTGTCATTCTTTCCAAGCTTGCAAAAGAAGCTGTATAACCATGAGGGCCACGGTGGACCAGAAACTCCTAGACCTCATTAACCTCAGCCTAACTTCTGTTTCTTGCCTCCTTACTACATAAAATACACAAAGGATTTATTATGGCTGTGCACTCAGCATTTCCTAACCTAGCATCCTCCAGAGGTATTAATCCACAACTCCCAGTATTTTCAACAAGGTGGTTCAACCCTATGTACCTTCACTTTTCAATGTTTTGATATGCTGAATCACAAAGTGGACAAACCACATTGTTATGTTGTGTTATATGAATCCAACTAATGCGACTAACGTATAGCTCAGTGTGTGATGCAAACCTAAGAAATTGAATTAATTCAGAAAACCATGAATCTATTAAACATTAAGTAGGACTATACCATAATCTCGGAGAAGCAGAAGTAATGGCAACAGAATAAAACAAATGCCTCCAATGGTAAATTCTCCTAACATTCCTAATTGCATCCCAGGTTAATTGGTTGCATGTTGTGGTGATTCCTTGTTGCTTTGGCAACAAACTGCTGCATTTTGCTACACTAACTGATCAGCCTATAATGCAGAAAAACAAAACTTATTCTCAAGTGTGTGTGTGTGTGTGTGTGTGTGTGTGTGTATGTATGTATGTATGTATGTATGGTATTCAGCTTTGTTCAGGTATTTTCCCATGTCATTATAGTTGTGCTTTTAAAGTTGTAGCAACGTTTCGGCAGAATCTCATCTGCCATGATCAGGCTTCTGTATTGTGTTCATCTGTGAGTCAGACTTCCACAGCCGTTTCAGTTTTAAATTTGGGGCTAGCCTACTGCTGTGCCAGAATGGTTTTTTCTTCATCCTGATTGGTTGGGAGTCTTGGTCTGTGTTTATTGGTCCAATAAGCTGAAACGGCTGTGAAAGTCTGACTCACAGACAAACACAGTACAGAAGCCTGATGATGGCAGATGAGATTCTGCCGAAACGTTGCTACAACTTTAAAAGCACAACTATAATGACATGGGAAAATACCTGAACAAAGCTGAATACCATACATGTAAGTACCCACGAAAACTTAAGAAAACAGACAGACAGATATGTGTGTGTGTGTGTGTGTGTGTGTGTGTGTGTGTGTGTATGTGTATGTATCTATACTGAGAGTATTTACACCAAGACAAATTCCTTGTGTGTCCAATCACACTTGGCCAATAAAGTATTCTATTCTATTCTATTCTATTCTATTCTATTCTATTCTATTCTATTCTATATATTGCTAGAGTTGAGTGTAAAGGGCATACAGTGAGAAGCTGTTTTGGTTCCGGTGTGCTACTGTAATATATGAAACAAGTTTTTCCCAAATACTTTTACTTTCTAAATATTATGCACAGCTTTTTAAAATAAAGTTGCAACTTGTCTCACTATTCTTGCAGAAACTATCAGTGAAGATGCTTATAAAATCAATTTTTCTAAACATTATATAGAGAGAGGTAAAATGGTATGTCAAATATAAAACCAGCACATTAAAAATATAAAAGTGAAAAACAAACCTAATATAATCACCAAGCAGTCTAATAAAATACCAAGTTTCTAACATATATTAAGAACTTAATACTGTTAATATAAAGGATCAAGATAATAAGATTAATTAAAAGACTTTAATAAAAATTTAAAGAGTTTAAAAGATCAGGGAGAACAAACAAGTAGGCAATGTTATTGCCAGGTCAGTTTTTCTGAGAAGTGTTCATAAGCTCTGGAGTAAATCTTTTGGAAAGGTGACTTTGAAAAGTATCTTAAGGCACAGAGAATAAGAGAGGTACAGAGAAAAGTGACCAATCTGATATACGGTATTTGCCCATTCTCTCTTTTCTGAGTGCTACCTTTTTTTAAAAAGTATGCATTTGCATCTGTTTATTCTTTTATGAGGATCATTGTAGTATTTATTCTGTTAGATAAAATAAACTGGTTAAAAGATTTTGTGCTTGCTGGGTCATTTGGGTCATTTGGCTGACACTCCTGGCTTCTATGATTGCATGGCTTATAAGATATCTGCTAGTTTTCCAATTGCAACACAACAGACTCCAGGGAAATTCTACATCAAACACGGGTTCAAGAGAGCATAGAGATACATTCTTAATTGCATACAATGCAAGCCAAGGGAGAAACAAGTTAGCTAAGCAGGTGTATTATCACAAACTAAGTGTTGCCAGGACTACAAGATAAGACTCAGTGGAGAAAACCATGTTTACTATAGTCGGTCTAAAGATTTCAATTTCCCATTACTCTACTGCCTACGGCCATATTAACCCTTGAGAATTTGAAACAGTCAACTAATTGTATGCTATCCTCAAGACACTGTTGTCTTCTACAACACTGTGCTGAACTTGAATTGATGAATCCCCCAAGGGTCAATGGAACGAGTTGTTATGGTGCCTTGGTGGGGTATGTTGCATTTTCTGCTGTTGTTTTTAACTGGTTGCTATGCATTACCTAAGATCATTCTGAGAGATAGGAAGCCATATTTTTTTTTCATAAATAAATGCTTTCTACTTCATGCTACAATGTGGCTCATTTGATTTTGGTGCAGTGTGTTCTGTGAAGCAAGATTTCATGTATGATCATTAAACCTTCACAACTTTATTTTGTCTTCAGCTTTATCTGTTATATACACAACACACAGATACACTAGTGCTGCAGTTACTGCTGTTTACAATGGATTTAATATTTAAATTTTACTTCAGTATATTTGTACTCTTTTTACCACAGGCTATTTTCTTCCAAGAAGAAGAGATATGTAAACAGCCAATTAAAATGAAAGCATAAATCTCTTTATAGTTTTTATTCCATTCTGGGCTACATACTGTTTATCATTGGAACAGCAGTGTTTTGAAACCAATCAAAACTATGTTTTGGAACTTCCTGAGCTGACATCACACCATATATTGTTGCATCTCAGGCTGGCAATCACTTTGTTGGGACATTGGAAGCTAGCTATTGCAGAGGATTTCAAATGAGAAAGGGATCGTGCAAACATGTTAAGAATACAACCAAAAAGTTAATTTAATGTATTCAAATATCATTCCAATTGGAGGAAGGAAATTGCTGTATAAAAAGTAGGCCACACCAATTCTGATCTCATTTTCAAATCATTAGCTATTCCTGGCCAGATAAAGAAGAGAATCTTTATTGTCCATACTTACAGGAGAGAAATCCACTTGAAAAACTGTTGCATCACAGATTTGACAAGGGTACTTAATTATTATACAATAAACTTGCTTCATCTTTTAAATACCACAAGACACTAGGTTGCTTTTTTCACAGAAGTACACTCTAATGTGGCTACTAAAAGTGTAATATTCGGATCCAAAATGAGCAGGGAGGTCTATTCACATTCAAACCAAAACTTCATACTCCCAGCTGGGAATACAGAGGTCAGATGAACGGGGGAAAAATAACAAGCAAAGTTACAGGCACGATTCCGATTCTTTTCTCCTTTGAAATCCTCTGCACATTCTGCTAATCAACAGAACTGAACTAGATACATCTCTGCATCCAAGAGAGATTTATAGAGAGAGCTTTATGTAATGGCAAGCCATTTCCAAAAGTGTTGCAAGGAGTTGTCTTGGCAGCTGCCAGGAGTCAAAATTGACTTATAGGGACATTCTATGTTTTTATACTGCTATAACAATAGCAATACAACAAAAAGCAAGAACAATAAAATTGCTATATATGTGATAGATAAGATAGACAAGATAGACAAGATAGACAAGATAGACAGATAGATAAGATAGATAGATAGATAGATAGATAGATAGATAGATAGATAGATAGATAGATAGATAGACAGACAGACAGACAGACAGACAGACAGACAGACAACCGACCTGCAGGCAGCCAGACATGTTTGGAAAGCCTCACCTGAAAACATTATGGTAGCTTGGAGAAGACACAAGGAAATCTGCATATCTCATAATTTTTATCGTCCTATTGTCTCTTAATATCTGCTACCTGAGACAACTGTCTTGCATTCTCCAATGGTAAGCTAATACACAATGTTCACAAGTAAGTTTGTGGCAAAGCCAAACATAAAAATAGAAAGCAAGTTAATTTCTTAAGAATTTTAAGAAAAACAGTGACGGTGATGTTTGCCTCTTTCAATACATTAATAATCTTTGGGTGGAATCAGAAAATTGTAAGGTGGGAATTAATTGCACATACTTTTAAGTGTGTAATTAATTGAGAAATATTGCTACATTCAATGCCTTTTCAAGTATATAATTGAATTATAAATGATTGCATTTGTTAATTATTGGTTAGTGTGAACTACATGTAAAATATAGATTAATATTATATATTAGGGATGCATTATTCACTTTACCCAAACAATTTTGGGCCTCCAACGTTTTTTAGAATTTTACCATCAACATGTTCTCAGAAATTGAATGTTGCTTTCAAAGAAAAACAAACTTGCTTTAGAGGCACTCAGTTCTGAGTTGCAGAGACCAGTAACCAGAATCAGTATAATCTACCTTAATATAAAACTAAATAAATTAAAGCAATAAGTGTGCCCTATCTCCAACTCTGATTCCTGATAAAAATGTAATCCTTGACATGGTGAAAGGCCCTAAACTAGAGATTTTTCCACTTTCAGTTCAACGTATTCTATATTTGTTCCAAAAATTAACTAACACACAAAATTAGTGTAAGGACATTATCAGTTATCATTATTTATTCTTCATGTCTTTAATTAAATGAAGTTAAATTGGGCTGTAATGCCAATCGTTTTCTGAATTGTTCAATTCAAAATAGATAGATATAGATAGAATACTTTATTGGCCAAGTGTGATTGGACACACAAGGAATTTGTCTTGGTGTAAATACTCTCAGTATACATAAAAGAAAAGATACATTCGTCAAGAGTTGAGAATCATAAGGTACGACGCTTAATGATAGTCATAGGGTACAATAAGTAATCAAATCATACTAGGAAACAGCCAATATAAATCGTAAGTATACAAGCAACAAATTGTTCCATATGAAATGAAAAATACCTATTATTAGAGGTAGTCCTCAACTTATTACCACAACTGCGACCGGAACTTCTGTTGCTAAGCAATTAAGTAAATTACACAATTTTATTCTTTTTTTGCCCTGGTGAATTACCATAGTTTTTAAGCAAATTACATAGTTTTTTAAGCAAAATTGGCTTACCCATTGGCTTCGAATGTTTGTTTAACAATGATGGTAAGTCAAGGGCACAGAATAAGTTACATTGACGTCATCAGTAAAAGTGAGCTTTCAAGTCTCATCCCAAATGTTTACAAAACAAGTCAGAAATAAGATTTTATTTTTTTCCCCAAATGGTTGGCAACCTGCCCAGTTAGGCAGCTTTACCAACAGATTATGAGCCTACCCGCATAAAAATCACTTTAATTGGCTTTTATATTGCATTATATGGAAGTAGCATATTCAGCACCGATGGGTAACACAAAGATTTGGGAGACGGAGGTTATAGGTTATGGAGGAAGCCTATGGCTTCACAGATGAAAAGTGCTGCCTCAGAGGTAATGTAATGTGGATTCTGTATAACATTGTTCCTTGCACCTCTGTGGGAAGTTCAAATGCTGGTGAATGAATAAAGAAAGAAAACTAACTCAGCTATCGCCATAGAATACAAATGGTGGAATAAATTGCAGGAACCCAGCTACTGAAAAACATCCTTCTAGCTGCATCCTGCCTAACACTCACATGACAGCTAACATGTTAGGAGCAGAAGCACTCAAGACCAGAAGCCAAGGGTGAAAGTAAGAGAAGTGCCCAACAGTGGCCTTTCTTGACTTCCATGGGTGAGTACCATCAGGGCTAGCCTGAGAAAAAAGTGCCACGTGTCCCGGGAACTTGAAGTAGAATCAAGAATTTGAACTTTTTTAGATTTTTCAAAAATGAAAATGTCACCTTGGATTTACTTTTACAAGAAAGAAACCTCAGGAAAGGTCACATATCTATAACTAGCCTAGAAGATATTTAATGCTGAAGCATGTTGCTATTCACAACGCAAGCTTGGCTCTGTCATATTTGCATATAAAGTTGAATATAAAGGACAGAGTTTGTGTTCCAGCATTTGCCTTCTTCGTGGTCGCATCCTTGGGGGAAGTCCCATCTTAGGATCTTTACCAGGACATCCCTATAACATTTGTTTTGCTTTTCTTTCGTTTATTACATGAAATGAAGCTTGTAAATTAAAGTATGTGGATTAGCATACTATGCAAAACTCAGCCAACTATGGTTGATTCAATAAACCATGGCTGAATAAACCAAAGCTGACCATAATGTATGATTCTACCTTTTAAATGGCATTAATCTCAAACCGGTTTATTTAATCATGGTTTTAAAACAACATTGATCAAGCTCAAATGAATTCAGCAACTTTATTTATGCATTACGATTAATAGAAGAGAACCCAGAAAATTAACAAATGGAACTGATTATACATATCTTTACCACCCTACACCTATATATCTATATCTGTCTACCTACTGATAGACAGACAGATTATCTGTCTGTCTGTCTATCTATCCATCCATCCATCTATCTATCTTCTATCTAAAATCCACTGCTACTGTCTTAATTCTTTATTTTTATTGCTGCAGTTCTAGTATAGTTTTCAATCCTATTCTCTCTCCTGAGCAATTCATCTTTTATGGAAATGGTAGGGCATTAAAACTTCAACTGAACAAGTAATAAACACCTATATACATCCTAACAGCATGGGGAAATGCAAATAGGACTGTTTAGTATTAACATCAACTTTCCCTAATCTGGTACTGTATCAACCAAATGGTTTGGATCAAAATTTCACTGTAACTATCCAACAAGTTCAATGATTTATTTCAGCTAGAGATTATGGGAGCTGTAGTCCAACATATCTGAAAAATGTAGATTGAGGGGGAAAAACTAAACTACATCACTAACAAAAAGTCATTGTCGTCATCATCACCATCATCATCATGCCAGAAGGTTAGATTCAGATAAATAAGTGCTTCCTCTAGTTTCACCTTCCCACGGTGAGAAGAACCTCAGGGTTGTACCTTTCGGTCCATGGGATAGAGATCTCAGAGGAATTAAGATAGTAGGTGGAAAAAGCAGGTGTAAGAAACAATTTTTCCACTTTCTTTCTTTGGATTCTGTTTTGTATATTACATTATAGTATATTACTACCGGTATGATAATCTTTACAAAACATATTTCTACAGCACATTATGTGCTTGAGTCTCCAATCAGAAATCAGAAATCCTAACAATTGTTCTATATTAGATCCCAATACTAATTGTCTTCAGAATGTGAAAGAGTGATTTATTTAAAACTATTGAGTGACTTCATGTTTGAAGTGAGATATGAACTGAGTGTGACCTCATGCTCAGCTCATTATCAGTCATTATGCCATTATCATCTCTCATCTTAGCATTAAACCGAACTATTTCTCTCTTTTTTAAAAAAGAAAGAAAGAAAGAAAATGTTAAATAGAAAATGCTAAGAAAAATCGCAGGGACACTATTGAGATAATAATGTCACGCTCACAGGACAAATATGTACTTATGTGCATGCCAATTTATTGCACAGAGAAATTATGCATCATAATTATGAAATGGCTTATAAATCTAAAAAAATGAGGCATCTAATAACTACAAATTATAGTGATGCCTTTTGATCTAATAGTGCTTCTGAATCTTATCCCTCATCCCTCTAAATGTACATATACAGTGATGGGTTCTGAGTAGCTTATAACTAACTGGAAAAAGGTTTTTTGATCGCAGTGGATAGCACAATGGAGATGTTGACAAAGTACATTCCACATTGTGGAAAAGGGAAACTTCATGCTAGGGGTCATTAAGAAAGGGTTAAAATATAAAATGACAATAATATAAGGAAAGTATATACATCACAAGAATATAATTAACCTTAGGAATTCATTACTATAAAATATGATGATGGCCATTAACTTGGCTGCATTTAAAATGACAATATATAAATTCATGAAGGACAGGTCTAGCAAGATCTAATAATTTTGACATTAGTGTTACCTCCCAGTTGAGGGAAGCTACAGAGAACCAGTGGCTGAAGAGACAAATATCTCTTCTCCTACCGTGTTTCTCACAAAATAAGGCTGGGCCTTAATTTTTTTTGAGCCATGAAAAAACGGCTAGGACGTCTTTTCGGGGGTGAATTAATTCCCCCCCCACACGCACCAGCACCGTCTCCAACAACAGCGTCTGAGTTGCTCCCGCTTTTCCCCCGTCCCCGTAACAAGAGGAAAAAAAAGATTTTGAGGTACCTGGGAGCGCTGCGCGCTGCGTTTTGGTTTAATTCCGAGGGGCTGGGTGGGCGTGAGAAGAGCCGAGCGAGCGTCTCTGCTGCTGCTACCCTTGGTGCTCTAGCCTTGGGCTCTGCAAGTTTGCAAAAGTCCAGGTGCGCAGCCCGTTCCTGCATTCCAAGCGCACAGGCCGAGCTGCAGCTGTCCTTCTCTCGCCAGCGCCGTCTCCAATAACAGCGGCAGCAGCGGCGGGAACCGTGGAAGTTATGGAGGCGGCTCCCCCACCCGAGAAGCGGCTAAAGCTTCCACGGTTCCCACCGCTGCTGCCGCTGTTATTGGAGACAGCGCTGGCGAGAGAGGGACAGCTGCAGCTCGGCCTGGGCACTTGGAATGCAGGAACGGGCTGCGCCGGGACTTTTGCAAACTTGCAGAGCCGAGGCTGGAGCACCAAGGGTAGCAGCAGCAGAGACACTCGCTCAGCTCTTCTCAGGTCCACCCAGCCGCTCGGGATTAAACCAAAACGTAGGGCGCGGCGCTCCCTGGTACCTCAAAATGTTTTTTTTTTCCTGTTGTTATGGGGATGGGGGAAAAGTGGGAGCGACTCAGATGCTGTTGTTGGAGATGGCGCTGGTGAGAGAGGCGCCAGCACCAGTGGGAACTGTGGAAGCTACGGAGGCCTGAGAAGCAGCAGAAACGCTGCCGGACATCCATGCCAACGCCGCCTGCCTGCTGACCCGGGTAAGGGAGGGGTAATGGAGCCCTCTGTGCTCCACCATGGTGTTAGGAAGCCGATGGTGAGGCATAGCTGCCCGTGGGGCACTCCTAATGGCAAGTTTCCCCCCACCTTCCTCCCCAATTTCGCATGTTTTAAACTAGGCCTAAATTTGGGGGGAGGGGCTTTATTTCATTTTATGCCTAGAAAACATGCTGGGTCTTCCTATTAGAGGGGCTGTATTGTTGGAGAAAAACGGTACTTATGGGCATCATGAGGAAAAAAA